>NC_054742.1:74130599-74430599 GCF_018143015.1 Lytechinus variegatus
CCTTCCTGAAAGAAAAAAAATCTGGGTACGGTCATGGTTTTCTCAAGGCATGCAAGGGAAAGGCAAGCAACTATTGGGAATACCCCCTATTTGTATTCTTTTTTGATGGCCATTTAACATTGAGCGTGTTATTATCAGGAATATAATGTTTCCATTGTAATAAACGACCTTTGATACGGTGATATTGACATTTCATGTAATGATATCATATGTGTTGGTGTCTGTGTGTGTGCTAATCTAGTGGGTTATCCTTGCAGAAATGTTATTAAGATAATATGAAGATCAGAGTTCAAGTACAAAGTAATAAAGAATTATGACTGATTGGTTGGCGAATATATATGCCGGAATTCCTCACAGCGTGAGAATCATGCAGTGTGCCACTGTGAGTTCGGAACATTTATTTTCGATTTCTCATGAAGAGGGAGAGAGAGGGGGGGGGGGGGTAAGGAAGAGGAGTAGGCCTAAAGTGTGTGAGATATAGTCGACAAGAGAAATATGGACCGACAGAGGGAGGGGGAGAGAGTTCAACAGTACGAGAAGACACCAAAAAAGGTGGTCTGTTCTTCAAACGAAATAAGAAGGAAAGAAGCAAGAGAGAAAGTCAGAGGGGAGGGGGAGGGGTCGAAAAAGAGGAGGGGATACAGAGAAGACAGTGGAGAGTGACCCGGATTCCTACCAGGTTCGCCTTTGTAAAGGCATTCGTCGTCATTACCAAGTCCCTCGGAGAGGACCCTGAACGTTTGGTCGCCTTGCTGCTTGCTTACAAGCAATCATGCTTTCTTTGTTATGAGGTGACAAAAAGTATCTCCCATCACTAATAATGATTATAATAACACTTATTTACTCAGGGTAGCCACTCTCAGCTGTAAGCTGTTCTTCCAGCGGGCCCTGCATAACATAATATGTTATTACTACCCCTCTCCATTCCCATACGTCGAGCGCCTGACAAGAAGGCAGAAGGTCCCATTTTTTAATCTTTGGTATGACTCGGCCCGGGGATCGAACCCACGACCTCCCGTCCATGAGGCGGGCGCTCTACCACTGAGCCACCATGTCCGTGACCATCACCATCTACTTTTTCTGAATGTAAAATTGCAATTTATCATTGTTTTCATGTACTTTTCAGGAGATGCCTTTCACGGGGAATGCACTTCTCGATAGGTTGGTTGGGTGTAACTTTTACTTGATGCCGAAAGATTGCCCATTCCAGACAGATGTTTATCCCCGTATGCATCAGCTCCATGATCATATCTTGTGAGTATATGATGATATAATGACGATGATAATGATTACGATAATGGGGTGGTGATGACGATGATGATGATGATGGTGATGATGATGACGATGATGGTGACCATGATGATGATGATCATGATGATGATGATCATGATGATGATGACGATGATGATGTTGGTTCTGTTGATTCTATTACCATATTCTTGAAATGGCAATTACCCAGTTACGTTACACTGTAATTTATGAATAATATTAATCATCATTTTTTAATAACAAAACTAGAATTGATGAAAATAATGGAGGCAAAGTTGCAACTCGTATTGTATGAAATGGTGCTTTAATTCTTCCGGTATTGACACGAAGTGCCACAGAATGACAGATTTACAATGTTTACATAGATTTTATTGTGTACATATAAACTACTGTTTATCTTTAGATATAACACTTTTATCATGTTTATTTCACTTTATCATTTCTCTTTCATTCCTTTAAGTTATATTATGATCGTGTGTTATTGTTTCACTTGCAATTATGCCCAACAATAGCCGACATTACACAAAAAACAAGATTTTTTTTTATAGAACATTATTTAATCTACGGAAAGTGATGTAAACAATGAGCAAAATTACACTTTATAAACAGTTTGCTATAATGGAAACAATTGCAATCTTGATCTGTTATTTCCATCGCCGTTTTTGGATGTTTTGAATTTTGTAAATAATATCCTCGAATATGAGGGTAAAATTAAAATTTAGTCTTCAATATACAAATATATAATAGCATTCTTCCTACCAGGAAAAGTATAGTAAAACAATGAATTTTCTGTGAAATAATGATATTGTTTTCTTACATATTCATATCTTTTCTAAACAGTAAAACATCAGGGAAGAAAGCTTATGAGATTCCTTTTGGTGGGACCAATGAAATAGGAGTGTGGGGTTACATCGACTGTTTTCATGAACTCATGGGTGAGGTAAGTGTCTAGTGGTCTCGTGGACGCGATGAATCGCTGGTATTAATCTTGGCGGCACCACATACGGGGAGGGGGCAGGGATGCAACCGCCCCCATTTATTTCCAGGTGGGGGGTGACAAATAGAAGAAAGTAAGACAACAACTGTACAAAAGAGTATAAATGATAATCTTGGGTCGTATAATTCTTTTATACAAATTATTCATTAAAAAATGTCATCTCCAGATTTTCTTTAAAAAATAAACATATTTAAACATATTTTTCAAAAATGATAAACCCAAGGTGTCACCTCCGGAATGAGGAAATATAGTTCTGTCAGTATGGGGGTAAATCTTTCAATACGAATGAATATTTTATTCTTTTATTTGTTTATTCATTCATTGTTTGGAATCAAGATGGGTATATCTGTTCATGGTGAATGTGAAATGAATTTTTAAAATGATACAATGACGACATGATCTTTAATTTTTGCAGGGACTATTTGAATCCGGTTTCACTGATATCGTGATAGCTGGCGGAAGTGGAGGGTCTGTAATTGGTCTAGGTATAGCAAACTACCTGACTGGAAGTAAATTAAAGTAAGAACGTTTTTTTAATCATCATCCCCTCTCTCCCTTCCTTCTTTCTTCTATTAAAAATAAGTAATTGAACTACATGCTTTGTCGAATATTGTTTTATATCAATATGTTGTTCGATATCACTTAGTTATTTATTACTAACTGAATTAATTAGACTGAATTAATTTTATCTTATTTAATGGAAGAGTCAAATAATTACGAACCATTCTGCTTAAACCAGGAAACTGTCTATAAAATTGGTATAACACTGTACATCTCAACAGAATTCATGGGATGGCTGCGTGTCTTGATAAAGAATATTTCCACAACGAAGGCGATAAGATTCTCAGGGCACTCGGTCTGCAGGAGGAGGGTGGTTCAGGTGTTAAAACGAAAGACATTGTCCAGTTTGCTGAAGTCGTGGGCATTGGATATGGCATCAACACGCCAGAGGAAATGGGTAAGGATATATATTTCTTCCTGGAAAGAATGCAGTGTTACACATTGTGACCCACAGTGTGTTAAGAGTTTATATAAAAGTGTAGAATCCACCATGTAAACACAGTGTGCATGCTCACAATGTTGAGTTGTCCACAATGTGAACTCACTGTGAACTCACTGTGAACCCACTGTGAACACTCTGTGAACTCACTGTGAACCCACCGTGAACCCACTGTGAACCCACTGTGAACCCACTGTGAACCCACTGTGAACCCACTGTGAACCCACCGTGAACCCACTGTGAACTCACTGTGAACCCACTGTTAACTCACTGTGAACTCACTGTGAACTCACTGTGAACTCACTGTGAACCCACTGTGAACTCACTGTGAGCCCACTGTGAGCCCACTGTGAACTCACTGTGAGCCCACTGTGAACCCACTGTGAGCTCACTGTGAACTCACTGTGAACCCACTGTGAACCCACTGTGAGCTCACTGTGAACTCACTATGAACCCACTTTTAACTCACTGTGAACCCACTGTGAACCCACTGTGAACCCACTTTTAACTCACTGTGAACTCACTGTGAACTCGCTGTGAACTCACTGTGAACTCACTGTGAACCCACTGTGAACTCACTGTGAACTCACTGTGAACTCACTGTGAACTCACTGTGAACCCACTGTGAACCCACTGTGAACCCACTGTGAACCCACTGTGAACCCACTGTGAACTCACTGTGAACCCACTGTGAACTCACTGTGAACCCACTGTGAACCCACTGTGAACTCACTGTGAACTCACTGTGAACCCACTGTGAACCCACTGTGAACCCACTGTGAACCCACTGTGAACCCACTGTGAACCCACTGTGAACTCACTGTGAACCCACTGTGAACCCACTGTGAACTCACTGTGAACTCACTGTGAACTCGCTGTGAACTCACTGTGAACTCACTGTGAACCCACTGTGAACTCACTGTGAACCCACTGTGAACTCACTGTAAAATCACAGTAAACCCATTGTGAACTCATTGTGAAATCACTGTTAGCCCACTGTGAATACACACTATTAAGACATTGTGTTCACACACTGTGAATGCACTGAGCTCATGTAAACACACTGTGTTAACACACTGTGGACACACTCTGATCAAACTATAAACACACTGTGGAACACTCTGATCAAACTGTGAACACACTGTGTGATACTGTCTTCTTTCCACCAGGGATGGTTAAAGTTATGATATATTTCATTTATTGTTGGCTATATGATTTATTGAATATACCATCATTTTATATTTGAGATATTCCAAACTTTGAACATAGAATTAAATAAACCTGAGAGCAGGGCCCGTTGCAACAAAGTTACGTTTAAAGGCAACTCAAGAATTGCCTTTAAACGTGCCGATCCCTAATTCATGTGTTTTATAGCTTAAAAAGCAAGTTAAGTTAGATTTAACATTTTAAAGATTCGTTTGATCGAAACTCTTTCTGTGGCGGTTTCGTATCTTAGGCAGAACATTTATAAGGTGCTTCTCTCTCATTTCTTTAGATTGCAATAAGGCACCAAATCGAACATAATATTAACAAGTCATTTATTCTATTTGTTTAATTTGAATCTGTCCCAAACACACTCTTCTAGATTGATAACTAATATTGAATAGTGGATACAGACAGTTCTTTAGTAAGTTCACTGATAATTTGACAAACGAGTTGCAAACTACAGATCTTGCACTAATTGTTGCACGAAATATGTTTTATCCCATCACATAACAAGAGTTAACAAGAAAGAATTGAACTGAAAAAGCTACCTAAATTTCTTCTCCCTTATTTCACTGTTAATTTCTGTAGAATGTATAGAGAAGATCGCCACAACGACTGGTATATTCGTTGACCCAGTTTATTCATCAAAGGCTGCTTACCATCTTATCAAGATGATGAATGAGAGTCAAGATTCACTAAAAGGAAAGAAAATACTCTTCATCCATACAGGTAGGTGCACAGTACATGTAGGTCATCAAAGTTGAGAGGTAGTATAAACAGTTGCGTACGGATGGAGGGGTTCAGTGCGAAATGTGATGTTATTTTCTGAATATCATGTCAAAATCTAATACATCTATTACAGGAAGGAAGGAAGGGACAACTGACTGCGGTCATAAGGAGAGAACGGGGGAAAGAAATTGAGAAGGGGAAGGTGTGTGATTCTTGATATAAAGAAGGAAATGAGAAGGGGATAAAAGAAGGGAGATGATGAGGATTACTCTTGAGAAGAGAAGAAGACAAGCGAAGATGATGAAGAGAATGAGGAGGCTGAGTGGGAAGGGGGAGGGAGAAGGAAGGGAATGAGTGTTATGCTGGGGAAGAGAGAAATTAAAAGAGAATTAACGAATTAAGACCAGGGTACCTTAACACAAAGGTTAGCGATTGATCGATTAATAATTTGTACTTTTTAGTCAATTCACTCAATCGTTAAGACATTATTTTATGATTATCGCTAAACTTGGTGTTTTGGACACCCGGAGAGGTTAAATATGAAAAAGGGGATTATAAAGAGAAGTGGTGGGGATCAGTGGTGTACCTGGGATTTTCCACAGGGGGGGCAAAACCGGTCGAATAATTTGACAAGCAAAAAAAAAAAGGTCTTCAATCAAAAAGCTCCTCAATCGTACCTGAAAACAATTGACAAGCAAAAAAAAAAAAAAAGGTCGTCAGGCTCGTCAGGGGGAAATAGGTATTCAAGCTCGTCAGGGGGGGGAGGGAGATGTCTTTTGTATGGGTTGTGACTCGTCAGGGGGGGCAGACTGCCCCCTCTGCCCACCCCCCCCCCCTTAGGTACGCTAGTGGTGGGGACACTGTAAATGTACTTTAATGCTCGTCACATCAACAAAACTGACACCAAACCGACCCATTACGTGTCATTCGAAATATTAGGAATATCTTTGATCAGTTTGGAGTCGGTTTCGTTGGTGTGACTGTAACGTAACATCCATTTATTATTCATTCTCCCCAGAGCTATCAGCTCTCAGTTGACTGTGCTTCCACTTCTCAAACTTATTCCAGAAAAAACAAAACTGTGGTTTTAACTGCTGAAGAACACACCGGTCATTTTTCTTTGGTGTTAGATTTTCTGTGTTAAATCAATACCCTAGTATATTATTACTACAGCACATTTGGTTGTAAATAGCAATCTTTGGTGTTATGTTGAAACTATAGAGTGTAATTCAATTTTAACAGTTTAGGGTGCAATCCTAGAGGGACGTCAGTTTTAACCCGTTGATTCCTAAAGTATCCAATCCCCAAACGTTTTTTTTTTCTTACAGGTAATTCCCTGTTCTTGCACATGAGGTGTTAACACCCCAGTTTTTAAAGTTGCCATTCGTTGTTATCGTCACCTTTTCTCTTTCTCTTCATCAGGTGGCGTATTTGATCTTTTCAGCGGCGTCTTTGCTTCCAGGATGAATGCAAAATCTTCAGCTCAAAACAGGGTACACGATTGGATGGAACTCACCGACAAAGTACCAACCTGTCAATGAATCAATGGTGACATAGGCTTTAGAAGATATCTCACAAGAAAAAAGTTCTCATCTACGTTATAAACCAATGAATGTAGACGGCGTGAGTACAATGGCGCAGAGCACTTTGTTGCTGCCCTCTAAATTCGTTGGTAAAAACTTTATATTTTGATTGAAAAACTTACTGAACGTTGATATCATCATGTAGGTCCATGATATCATTAATTCATGCTCTACCCTTGTCATTTTGTCTTCCATGAAAATAACTAACCGGCAATAAAAATATGAAAATGGGCAATATATTTTCCATTTTAGGAGAGTTTAAGATTATCAAAGTGAATATCCCTCTTTTATTAGTTCATGGAATTTACCGCCAAATTTGAAATTGTAGAAACAAATTGAATTAAAAAAAATCAAGAAGAATAAATGATTTTTAATGAAGATTAAATGATTTAAAAGAGGAGGCGCGAAAGCTCAGTCGGTAGCGGGGGGATTCGTATTCTGGTGACCCGGGTTCGATTCCCACTTGGTGCGCTAGTGCCCTTTGGTAAGGCATTAATCCTCAGTACAAAGTCCTTCGGAGGGGACCTTAATCCGTCGGTCCTCTGGTTGCTTGCTTACAAGCATTCATGCTTTCTAAGCAATCAGGTAAAAATCACCAATCACCACATTATAGAAAGCACTTGCAAAACTAAATACGGATGAGGGAAGGGGATGAAAAAGAAGTGAAAGGGAGGGGGTCGAGGAAAAAACATCTGATATGCCTAATTGATCAATTCAGAAGACATTATTTCTACGATATTGGTGTTTGATTTTGATTTTCTTTTGAAAAATAGATCATAAATAAAAAAAAAAGAGTGTTAGAGAAGGAAAACGAATAGGCTTGATGAAATTTGAAATGCACGACATTAATATTGTCCAGGTAAGTTGTAGATACGTGCATTATCATTATAAATGATAGGAAAAAAGTTGTCTGTGAGCCTATGTACGTCGGAAACTCGTCCTAATGTTTTGTTGGGTTAACTAGGGTGTGTTTATGCTTCCATTGCGAGGACAGAATCAGCGATTTCAAACGTCGATTCAAAACGCCGATCGTAAACGTGTTCTGGAGTGTGTGTGTTTTTGTTTATCTTTTCAGAGCAAATCATGAATCTCCAGCTGGCTTCGTTCGTAAAGCGAGTGAAATTGGGCGAGCCTGTTCGTTTCGAAAGTTTTTTTTCCCATTGTTGTTATTACGTAGAGATAACATGGAGCAATGCCCGCGGATTTTCATCTCACCGGAAGCAGGTACCAAATGACGTCATTTAAACACGTTACGATCGCGGTTGTGTTTATGCTTCCCCAGAAAGCCTGATTCTGGTCAAACGACGTTTACAACAGCACCTTTTTGTGAGTTTACGATCGGCGTTTTTGAAACAGCGTTTATATGAAAGTAAGCATGGACGCAACGGTGTTTTGCACTAATTACGTTTGGAAACGCTGATTCTGGCCTGAAAAATGGAAGCATAAACACAGCCCTAAAGTGATTGGGATTCGTGTGTCCCTTCACTATGTTCAAATGATAATTTCTTTGTAATCCAATTGAATGGAATTGTACTCCGAGGAAATAAAGCAAGATTTTTATTACAAGAGGTGAAGCATATGGATTTAGGAAACTTCGCCGAAAACATTATACTGTTCGTTCACCCCCTCCCCTAACCCCGCCCCACCCCAACCTTCAAGCCAATAGAGTTAAGGCATGGCTATAGGTTTGTTGGTGTTGGAGTTTAGGTGGCACTCTTCAATCTATCTGCGCCAGGTCGTTCTCCGAGGTATAGTTGCTTAATAGATATAGATTAACTCATTTTAAAGTAGGTAGAAAAAATGTCTTATGAACATTTATGAGTAGATCATTAATAGAGCTTGATAATTATTTAATTTTTATCGCAGAAATATGGTATGATTAGGCGAAAATATACTCGTATTTGCTTGTACATTTATATTTTGATCGGGACTATGGTGTGTGTTAATGATATTTTTGTGTGTGATCTGTATTAAAATCTTATAATCTCTGCTCATAATTATTTCAAGGTCGACTTGATCCTGAAATTGTTCAAATATATCGTTATTCGTACTCTTTTTTGTGAAAAAATATGTCGATTATTGCACTTTTTACTATGGAAAGGGTATATAGGCATATGTCATTTTAACTTTTAAAAAAAAAAAAAAAATGAATCGTGTAAATTAATACTATCATTTTAACAAAAGGATAAAATTTATTTATTTTTATTTAAGGAAATTCATAATGTTTATGGTATATACTAATATTAAATTGCATAAATAGATATATATATATATGATAACAAATTTTAGTCGGTTAATATGAAATGCTGCCTTTCTTTCATAACATGACACAAAATAATGTTTCCGTGTATTTCCTGGAAAAATATCTATAACTAGAGAAGATAATAATATGGAGTTGAAATTTGTTATTGAAAATGGATATTGCATCAACAGTTGAATATTTGTAATTTCAAAATGTATTTAAGAAATACAATCATTTTCATTCGTATTGTGCATCATCATACATAATCATTAGCATCAGTATCATCATCATCGTTGTCATCATCATCATTATAACATCGAAGGAGTTGTCGTCAAATATAACGAGAACTATATTCTGAATAAATTTCTTCCCCCAAAAGATGTACACAAAATGTCATTTATTTTATGAATTTACTTTCTTTTTATGTGGAATGTGTTTAAAATACAAGTTCATTTTTGTGCCATGTCTCAGTAAAATGATTTCGAATGAAATACGTACGATTTTAAATTAAATAGGATTTTGATATGATAAGAATGAATTATGTCAGCAAAATGTTTGGAATATAATCATGCATATTTGGGTGTGTTTCACGAAATATCTGGTCAATGATTTTCACTGAATTTATGTGAGCCAATCGAGTGCGAGTATTTCAGTAGCTTACAACATATAGTCATTGAAAATTACTGTTTGTTTCATGTATCCCAATTGTACTCATTTTTCTTGTGAAAGCTGTATATGGGTTTAAATGGTAAAATTAGTTATCCGATGGTCGTTTCATTAATTAGATTATGAAAAGATATTAATAGGTCTGGTTTACCAAAATAATGCCAAGCTTTAAATGTCATAACTTTGTGATTTCTTGTCAAATTTTGACGGTAATCTCAGTGTTTTATTTGTCTGACTTTTAATCATAATATTTCAGCCTTGAATACCCTTTTAATTGTATTTCAGATTTCTCTGATTATCTTTTAGGTTCTATCTATTAGCACTGTAAAATATGCAATGTGAACTATTTTGACGCTGTAAGAAGCTCTTGCCTTTATATAACGATTTGGAATTCAGAATATTAATGTTCTGGGCAATAAAACATGTCAAAGTATCTTATCAAATTACGTGTTTATGCAAGCCTCCGTTTCTTTTTTTTTTTCATTTGTGATGTTTGATGTTGATGTCGGGGTAAAAAATCAGACTATTTCAATTTGAAATCATAAATGAACCGACTTAGAATTTTCCTGGTATCACCATGATCTATTTTCAAACGTAATGGCGAACCGCCCCCAGGATATTTTTAAAGGCAATAGAAATGCATAATAATAAAAAAAATGAAAAATTGCTCCCCTATGGAGCAATATAAGTGAATGTTCGGAGCAATGACATTTTCTTTTTTGGGGGGGTGGTGGGTGTCAGGATATTTTTAAAGAAAAAGTGGGTACTCTTTTGTCCCCTCTCCTGGATCTGCCATTGATCAGAATTTCTAGTTTATACTACCAGGAGTGTTGCTAGAAAGGGAAAAAGAAAGGGAGGGAAAACGATAAGGTTATGTGTAAAAAGAAAAGCCCGGGGTATAAAGGGAAAGGCTAAGAAGATGGGGAAACTAATTATCTCTTCATTCCTCTGCTGCTGCTTTTCTTTCTTTTGTTTTCTACCCCCTTTCTTATTGTATGTTCTACTATCATTCCTCCCTTTTTTTCTTTTATCAAAAGCCCATTGCTTCTTATTGATATTTACTGCATAAGAAAATTCGCAGAGAAAAACATAAATGATACACTTTAATTTCAATTCAAATTCAATTTAGGAGCGGTTGTTCATTTCGCTCAATGCCAGTTAATCGATCATTGATTTTTATTTTAGATAGAATTTCGTCTTTCAAGGTTGTATCAAACATGTACTCTACAGTGCGTATAAAAAACGGGACAGTTTTGAAAAGTCTATAAAAAATTTGTTTCAAATTATTATATCTATATTTTGATGTTAATAGATGCTCTGAGATCTTATCTTTGAAATGCCATTTTTAAAAAAAAATGTTCATGCTTGAGCGAATACGGGACGTTTTTGTCGGGGGTTCTAAAAGAAGCTTGCGCCAAAATGGCAGAAATTAGAAATTTGATGATTAGACTTTTGGCTAATCAGGAGACTTCCTCTTAATCTTTTCATTATCTTTGCCATAATTTTCGAATTATGCTGTCAAATTTCATTTTACAAAATTATTCATTTACCTGAAATCCCGGGGGGGCCACTTCCATTCTCGAGTGGATACCATGACGCGACCATGGGTCTCGAAAAGCACCCTAAACACGTAATTTTCATATTCTGAAAATGCACCCCTTAACAAGTATTGGCGTGTGAAACCCTACCCTTAACAAGTATTGGAAACAAAACGATACTCTTGGCAAATATTCCCTGAAATGAACCCCTAAACAAGTACAGGAATGTTTTATTGTTACGGGTCCTTCAGTCGTCGGCTTTACCTTATTTGGTTTAGTACGACCCCACCTTCTACACCTCGCTCAAATCGGACTCTAAACACGTGTGTTAGGGCAAAAAGGACATCCTTTATAAAACATTTTAATTTTGTTTTATCATCCCCGCAAATTCGACCCTAAACACGTAATTTTCCTAGCGAATAGATACCCTTTTTCATTATTTTTGTGTTTTTGACACCCTTATCACGTTACGTACGTAACGTGCCCTATCGTGAAAAAAGACATCCTTTTTACGTTTTTTTTGGTCGCGCATGGTATCCACTCGTCAATGTAAGTGGCCCCCCGGGCCTGAAATATTTTGTTTTTCATATTTTGTTTTTCTATATTTCTTTTACCTTTGATTTTTTTTGTCATAAGTAAGAAAAGAAAACTTTTTTTGTTGTTGAAAAGAAGACTTTTTGTCAACCCAAGTAAGAAGATTTGCATTATTAATTGGGAGAATTTGTAATTATTCAAATCTTTTTATAATGTGAAACAAATTATGTTATGTACCTATAAAAGACATAAATCCTATTTTCAAGGGGTTATTGAATCCTTCAAGTTTAATTATGTGCTTGACAGGACAAACAGGAAAGGATTCATATCTTTCAATGGCAATGGTGTATTGAGTCAATTTTGAAGGAGCAAGATATGGCAGATCGGGTAAAATGTATTAAAAAGTTGTGAAGCGAGCAAGCAAACGTTTCCACTTTTTTTTATTAAAATATCAAATTTTGTGATTTTGACATAATATTCAGAAAATGATATATTTCATTTTCTATGTTTTCTTTCACTTTCCTTTCCACTTTTTTCTGCTAAAAGAGAACATATTCAGGCCTCTACAAAAAATTTTTTTGTCACTTGCCCTGTTGGGCAAGTGATGAAATAATTTGCTTGCCCGATAGAAAAAACTGCTTGCCCAATTTTTAAAATAATTTTTCATTATGACGGCACTTCTCTTGTTTTTATTAAGGTACATGTATACAATATAACAATTGAGAATCATGTCCAGTATAAAAGAACACTCATTGAAAAGGATATTTTCAGCAATGTAGGCCTAAGTCTTTACGTTTATTTTGGAGAAAAAAAATCAATTTTTTATGGGTATTTAAGGTTTTAAAAAACCCTTCAACAAAAGTTGCTAAATTTTCATATTTTGCATCTTTAAATCCATGAAATTGCTTCCTGCGTACCATATTTCTTAGAATTGCTTTCATTTACCGTAGTTAGAAAAGTAAGAAAGCCAGTGAAAAATGTTCAGCTCTTTATTGACTCGGAAAAAATTATTTATCATCAAAAGTGGAGTGGCTAAAATTTCACATTTTGCATCTTTAAATCCATGAAATGGTCATTTATTTTCCATATTTTCTTGTTTAAAAAATATTTGAAACCATCAAGTTTTTTCTTCATAATTTTATGATGTTCCACTCTGTCAATAATTTTATCTTCATGTTTTCACATGCTACTTTTTTTATCTATTTTGAGGAATACCTGTTCACTTATTAATGAATTATTACTAGCATTGTTTAATATTGTATGATTTTTAAGTAATTTCTTTCACTATGCTTAGATTCTTGGGTGTGTGTGTGTGTTGTGTGTGTGTGTGGGTGTTTGTGTGGGTGTGATGTGAGTTGAACTTTGATATAAATGAATTCAATATCTAATTTCTACTTCGCCTATTCCAGTACAATAACCTGTACTCGGCCATGTAATAAAGGCCCACATACCCTAACTTTTCCTGAAGTTCTTTGAAAACGCAGACTTCTACGAAAATTGCATTTCTCCATGGGGAGTCTAAATGTGGTGGGAATGTATTCATTAATAACTTAAATATATACATGACAATGAAGAAATCATCAAACTTTATTGGAAGTTTTGAATAATATACCCGAAATGTAAACTCTGTCTGAAACAGAAAATCACCATCATTGAGGCCTTTACTGGCGAATTGTCCCCCAGAGCTCTGGCAGAGAGACAGAGCTCAGACTGGCTAGCTAGTATGCGCACGTGCGTGAGGCTCCCGCCGGCCTTGTAAAATAGATGGAGCTTTGTTTGATGATTTATTGTCTGATATTTACCTCATCCCCTCAAAAAGGGAAACAAATGAATTTTAAGTTATAATCAACAAATACGGCAAGTTATTTTTTATGTTAATAGGCCGTTTTGAAAGCAAAGCCGAATGACAACTCACCAATGCGCGGTTACTAGACTGTGATTTATTTCCTGTGTAATTCTAATTATTTTATCACAGAATTGTGATATCGGAAGGGGGAAAATGTGCATTAGAAATTGCACATGATGGTAGTCATAATGGACCCCTATACTACATTCAACTGTTTCCCGGCCATTGCATTGATTTTTTTCATACCTGGTACCATGTATGGAAATACGTGGTACAGAAAAAATAACGCAATTTTGGAATTTGAAACTGCGCTACTCGCTATTTTAAAGGCTTATTCATGATTTTGAGTGTGGATTTTGATGATTTATGGAAAAACGAGGAACGGTACAGAAAAAAGACGCAACAACCACTTGCCCGATCGGGCAATTGACTTTGGGAAGTGCTTGCCCGCACGTCATTTTCACTTGCCCCGGGCAAGCGGGCAAGCGGGTTTGTCGCGCCCTGATAAAAAGGAACAACAGAAATATTCAAGCAAATAAGTAAATTTGGAAATGAATTTTGACCGCATAATTCGAAAACTATGGCAAAGATAATGAAAAGATTAAGAGGAAGTCTGTTGATTAGCAAGAACTCCGATCATCTTATTCATCATTATTTTTATGCCATTCTGGCGCAAGCCTCCTTTTTAACCACGGACAAAAACATTCTGTGTTCGCTCAATCATGAACGAAACTAAATTATTTTAACGGTATTTGAAGGATAAGACATCAGAGCACCTATTGACACCAAAATATAGAGATCATAATTTGAAACAAAAATTTCATAGACTTTTCAAATCTGTCCCGTTTTTTGATACGCACTGTATACGCATATAATGTAAGCTACTTAAAAGAAATCTTTGAATGCAATGACAACGGCCTTCGATAGCATAATCAATCTCATTTTTTTTACCCATAGGCTATGGCGCGTTTTGGATCAAAACGGTAAAAATTATTATTTGCCATTACAAAGAAAAATCACTGTAGGGGAGGGGGCGTTGAGGAATCGTCCTACTCGTGGACAGGGCTATATACTTAAAAAAAATGTCATGACTTTTGTCTGGACAATGAATATATTCCTTTGGTTGATTCTTTGGTTGCTCATAAAAAGTTATCATCACTGATCTGTATATGGTTTATTTTCAATTGGTCTAATGCCAATTTGTCCAATTACCAATTCGTCTACTATTGGTCTACCATCAGTTCGTCCATTATCCACACGGTTTAATTGTCATTTCGTCCACTTACCATTTCGTCTAATAACCAGTTGGTCCAATAGCCATTTAGTTCATATACCAATTGGACTAAGTGTTTATTGGGCGAAATGAATGAAAATAAAATAGACATTAGACCAACTGGTTATGAGACGAATAGACGAACTGGTGATTAGACGAAGTGATGATTGGACCAAATGGTTATTGGACAAAATGGCTGTCAGACGAATTGTTGATGGACTAAATGGCATTAGACTAATGAAGGTAGACCATGTCGTGAGTGAACGAGTTGGCATCAGACGAATTGACAGTTTACCGATACAGATCAGCGGTTATTCCCCTCTTACAACACAATATAAGAGCAATATGGCACTCATTCCAATATTGGTCAATGGTATAGCAACCATTAGATCAATGAACTTTCAGTAAATACTCATACCAGGATTGCGATTTATATAGGGGAAGGCGGGGTAAGTTGTGACAGTTTTTGCTTTTTGCATGTTAGACAGTGTTGTAGTCAAGGCTCAAACCTCCAAGGCCAAGGCCAAGGCTTTAATACCCAAGGCCAAGGCTTCAATAACCAAGGCTGAGGCCAAGGCATGGAAACCCAAGGCCAAGGCCTAAAAACCTCAAGGCCAAGGCCAAGGCATTTCAATTGTACAATATATGGAAAAAAAAATTACTGGTAGACAACAATGCTTAGGCGGCATACATGACACACAGGACCAAATGTATAAAAGGTGGGAGCGAGCAAAATTTTTGACCCTTGTACATTTAAAACGAAAATAATTCATGGTAGATCATGTAGATTTAGACATAAAATCAAAATAAGTATATAGTTACCTTGTACATTTAATTATTGCTCTAGGCGATTCACATTGCAATAATTATTATTACCAAGGTGATCTGATCCTGGCATGCCCATTCTTAACATATGTCTTTCTCCTCTACCTGGGACAGGGGAGGCAGAATGTATTTTTTTTTTGGGGGGGGGAGATCAAAGCCAAAAATGCACTTACAGTATAAGTCAAAATGAGAATTTTGGTGCAAACAGATATTTTCAAAATGAGATTATCAACTGTGTGAAGAAGTTGTGTGTTTTGTGGAAATTAAGTTCAGCAAAGCTTTTTTAAGTGATTTCTAATTGATAAGACAGATATTTGATTTAGGCTTTGATTTCCCGCTATAGAAAGCATAGCGAGCAAGTGGTTTTGAAAAAAAAAATCAATTTTGAAGTTGTAAAACTCGATTTTGGGTCAATTATGGTGCTAATCACTGTTAAAAGGGCATCCTTGCGAGATGTTGTAATAAGAAATGAAATTTAAATATTTCCAGCTGTTTTTGTAATCATGAAAAAGGTGTGCATCTTACTAAACAAATTAACGCGAGCACAAAACACAAGCTGAAATTTTTACTGACCAGAAAAGGAAGCTGTTCTGGACTGCATTTAGTGACTCATAAATAGGATACATAACTCACCAATAAAAAAATGCGAGCGCGAGCTCAAAAATTTGTAATATTCCGACCTAAAAACTAGACATTCTAAGCATTTTTTGTGTAAATTGAATGCGAACCTTACTTAACAATAATTTATGCAAGCACAATCCAAAATTTGTTGATTTTGAAACCTAAAATTTTGCTCTATATGCCATGCTTGGCCCCTCACAATTTTTGGCTCGTCATGCCATTGATGCCATAGCCCATTTGGAAATGACAAAATTGAAGTTTGTGTTCAAGTTTACCGAATCTTTTCAGAATATCATTAAGATTTAAAACATTCTTGTTGGTCAAAGAAATTAATACAAGGAAAACCTAATGGAATAGAAATCAACCTTGTTATCATTCTTTAGAGTAAGCTATTTTTAAAGTATGAAAATTGTCAAAATTACAGTCAGATCTGTCAGAATTATTCCTGTCATAAAATCACTATAATCAGTGGCGTACCGTGGGTCACGGCATTGGGGGGCACCAGCAAAAACTTGGAATTGCCTCGTGAGCACGCGAAGCGTGCCCAGTTGCCAGGTATACTGACCTAATAGAGATATTTTTATAAGGACAGTGCCAATAAACGGACATGTATCTCACTAGTCAAATAATGCGAGCGCGAAGCGCGAGCTTAAAATTTTTGATATTCAAACCTAAAAAGGGACATTACAATCAATCTTTTGTAATCATGATACGTACCTGTCTCGCTAAATAATGCGAGCGCGAAGTGCGAACTGAAATTTTTGTAAATATTGACCCCAAACAGGAAGATTTTAAGGACTATATTTTAGGAATCTTTTATCTATTAAGAATTTACACATCTCACCATAGTCATCTAAAGGCAGTGCCACTAAGCGCTTGATGATTTTGTTAGAATTACATCTAAACATGCACATAAAGCACTTGTAATCATGATTAACATACCCATCTCACTAATCAAATCTTGCGAGCGCGCGAAGCGAGCTGAAAATTTAGAAATTCAGACCTGAAGAGGGGCATTTTAAGGCTTGTTTGTAGGAATTCAAGAAGACCTTACGTAGTTCACTAACCAAATGATGCGAGCGCGAAGCGCGAGCTGAAAATTTTTGATATTCAGATCAGAAAACAGAAAAAGGGACTTTTAAGGACTCATTCTAGGAATTGATCGACATCTTTCACCAATCCACTACTGCGAACGTAAGCACGGACAGGAAATGTTTTATATTAAGACCTTAAAATGGGACAATCACTTAAAGTATTCATGAAAAAGAAGCATACTATTGTACATGTAAAAGAATAACTCGAAGTGCGAGGAAATATATTTGGTAGTTTGGTGTATATTGACAGGAGGTTTTAGTATAACAGGATTATATATCTCGGTAAACAGACAATGGGAGCACCAGGAACAATGAAGACACATGCCCTGAGCAAATTATGTTTCATTTATATGAAAAAGATGTTTCTAATGTAATGTAACATAACATAATTATAACATTATAATGAACATTAATGTCTTCTTTCCCACTACGTTTCTCTTCCTTCCTCCCTCTTTTCCTCCTTTTTTTGTCAGCCGATGGGGGGGGGTGGGCACGTGCCCCCATGCCCCCCTGTAGTTACGCCACTGACTATAATCCTAATCATAAATATTATCATTATTATTGATATTGTCATTATCCTTATTAGTCATGATTACATCATATTACCAATAAATAATATTAATTTACATCACTTCTCTTTGTTACATAATTATGTGATGATAATTGCAATTGATGGCACTGCTAAGTACACTTACGCGTCTGCTACATGTACTGCTGACTGGTAGTATTTAGTGTCATTAGATATACAGAACAATTGAAACATTTATAATTACTATATAAAAAACATATAATAGTACAAAATACAAAATGCCTTGAAAAATCCTTGAAAATGCCTTGAAAATGCCTTGAAATTTCAAGGCTCAAAATCCTCAAGGCCAAGGCCAAGGCCCTCTCAAGGCCAAGGCCTGAATGTTCAAGGCCAAGGCTTTGAAAAAATAGGCCTTAAGGCGCCTTAAGGCCAAGGCCGAGCATCAAGGCACTCCAACCCTGATGTTAGAATTGATATGATTAATAATCTTGTCGAAATAAGTACCTTGCCTTGAAATTTCATTCTTCTGAAATATTTTCCACCTATATATAACTTTCTACCCCAACACTGAAAGTCATCGTGACCTTTGAAAAAAACGATGTCAAATGGCTCAACTTGCCCCATATATGGGGTAAGTTTGAGCCACCTTCTGGGGTAAGTTGAGCCACAAAAACTATGTACAAATGTATGGGGGAGAACCAGCATGTCAATTGTTTTGTTTAAAGTCTTTTCACTTGCTAATTCTCTATAAATACTAACATCCTGTAAAAGAAAAAGAGCAGTCATGTAAATTTGCTCCTATCAGCCTGCATTTCAATCTATTTTTATGGTTGTTTGTTTTTTTAAGATACATTACCATAGGAATTACCATGGCTCAACTTGCCCCATGCTGTTTGGCTCAACTTACCCCAGTCCGAACTTAGTGCGATAATTTTGTATCCACATATTTATTATGCATCCATCATATAAAAGACTATGACAAGAATGAAGATCCATACCTGGACTAATAATATTGTTATCATGTCTTTATTATATTCAAAGACGTGTGTGTTTATAAAGCACTTATCTATTTCACACTCTTTTTTACTTTTTTGGCTGAAATTCATATTTTTCCCTTTAAAAAACTACTTTTTGTTTCAAAGTTGGAAACAATGTGGTGGGGTTAGGGGTTATGCTATTGGTCATCAATACATGACACCACCGCAATGTCTGACTCATTCATTATTGGCCTGGGGCTGGTGGCTCAACTTGCCCCTATGCTCAACTTACCCGCCTTCCCCTAATCAATACTAGAATTAATATTGTGCATTTGTATCAATCGCTTTGTTCTGTTTAGGCATATTTATATCTTGCGGTAGAAAAAACACTTGTTACCGAGTGCTTATGATATCTCGGTCTAGGTCCTATATAGAAAACTCACCATAGGCAGATTAAATGATTTTTTAAATGAATTTAGGGGGAGGGATCAGTGACGTATTATTTTGAAGGGGCTAGAATGCAGAGGCGTCGATCCTGGACGGGGGGGGGGGCAGGGGGGATCGCCCCCACCAATGAAAATATTGGGGGGCAAACATATCATTTTGCCCCCCCCCCAATAAAATATGGCCAAAAAAAAACACAAGAATGTATTGTTCAGCAAGCGAGAATGAGATACACAACTCGTTCTTTTTTTAAAATCGTGCTCAAAATGCCCGCTTTTCTGATTGGCATTTCTTTTTTATTTAAATATTTAAATGGGTGAAGAGAACAATGGTAGGCGTAACTTAAATCAGGTTCCCCAGAGCTATCTACCCTTTGGAAAAATTGGTGATGCCGAAAAAAATGTCTCTGCTGGGAATCGAACCCGGGCCCCCAGCTTTGAACGCCGGTGCCTTAACCACTAGACCACATCCATTTCTTTACAATAATTTAAATAAAAAAGAGTTGCCAAAAGCTGTTGTACATGTAAAGCTTTACACATTTGTATTTCTTCTCCCATACGTGTACTGTATCAAAGTAATAGCTTCGATCCAGCTGAGGCATGGCGGCTTGTGTATTGTTCAAAACTCACCTTCACCCGACAAAGGAAAATATAATTGGTATAGTGTCGAAAATCTGTCTATCTGACGGTCAATCGAATCTGGCTCGCCCTAATCATTAACCCGTCTCTGTGGTCTAGGGGTTAAGGCACCGGCGTTCAAAGCTGGGGGCCGGGTTCGATTCCCGGCAGAGACATTTTTTCGGCATCACCCATTTTTCCAAAGGGTAGATAGCTCTGGGAAACCTTGATTTAAGCTACGCCTACCATCATTCTCTTCATCCATTTCTTTACAATATTTAAATAAAAAAGAGTTGCCAAAAGCTGTTGTACATGTAAAGCTTTACATATATATATATATATTATATATATATATGTGTGTGTGTGTGTGTGTGTGTGTATGTGTGTGTCTTGTAGTGGGTGTCTTGTAGTGGAGGTTCCGTGGCCGAGTGGTCTAAGGCGCCTGGCTATACATGGATCAAAGTCCGGGGTTCGATCCCCGGCCGTGGCACCTATGCCCATGAGCAAGGCATTTAATATGCATTGCTCTTTTATCCTGCTTTCAAATAAATGGAATGCTATATGCATTATTGCTAACTAGGTGTGCACTTGTTTTTTTAAAAAAAAAAATGATCCAGCGCCTTTGGAACGTTAATGATTTTGCCCCCCCCCCCCCCCCAATCTTAAAAATGGATCGACGCCCCTGCTAGAATGATATGGAGAATCGCATAAACTAATGATAGCGATCTGGCAAAAATTACGGCATTTTATTTTGGAGTAGATTTTGACCATATAGGCCCATAGAGATATATTTTAACTAGTAGTATTTTCTCTATGATTTTGACGTAATATTCTGAAAATAACAAATTATTTCACCATTCTCTCTTTCCCTTCTCTTTTTTTTCTCGGTCATGCCCCCAAGCTCCACATTTGTTAGCCCCTGGGAGGGATAATCAAAGATGAATAAATGAGAAACGTATTGAAAAAAAATCATAGGTGATTCAGCAATATAAAAACTGGATTTTTGTTTTATAGATATTTTTATGCTCACATTCACAAGGCCAAGGCCTATAATAGTGCTGCTTCCCCTGGCCCTCTAGAGGAGCTTCCTTGGTATTACATGAGCAATCATAAATGGCAATGCGCCAGATTTAAAAAACGAGAGGAGCTTTTTCGTGAAATTTTCTTCCAAATACAGGGGTAATTTAGAGGTAGGAGAAGATTTCGTACTCTTGTATTTCGCATGATTTTATTTAATATCATGAATATAGTAGGACGTAGGATGGGGGGTCGGGTGTCCGGACACTTTATCTTTTTTGAAGCCTTCTTATTTGTCTGTGGAATACACTAAAAATATGAATTACTTGTAATCATTTTTATTTTGTTCTTTATAATATTTCCTAACATTTTGTACTAAAAATTGATGAAACTTCGCTGGTAAACTTTGCCAAGTGACATTCTAAAATGGCAGTGTATACAGCCACACGCGTGTGTCTTTACCATCCAGCCACACGCGTGTGGTTATATCCAGAACACATATCTGTGGATACCGCCACACGCCGCCAGTAATAACAGTAAAACACGTATGTCTGTATGTCTGACCGTCTATATCACGATCAAAATAACCTCATTTCTTCATTAAATTCTTACATTCTAAACCCCTTTGATATCCTTAGATCGTTTCAATTTCATTCTCACCGTCTTCTCTCCTTGCTTTTCTTGTCTTGTTACAAACGGTCGTCTGTTTAACAGCAAATTCTCTTTTTCTACTTGTGTCGATTCTGGCTTCCTTCGCGGTGCACGTGGCAGACCCATACAGCGTTAGCGCAGCGCAGTAGTAGACATACACAGTTTGGGTTTCGTACGTACGCGCACATAGCCTAGATTCAGTAGAGAATCGACACAAGTAGAAAAAGTGTGGAAATTTGCTATTTAACAGGCGGCCTTTTGTAACAAGACAAGAAAAGCAAGGAAAGAAGACGGTGAGAATGAAATTGAAACGATTTAAAGAAATCAAAGGGGTTTAGAATGTAAGAATTTAATGAAGAAATGAGGTTATTTTGATCGTGATATAGACGGTCAGACCTACATACCGCGGTACGTGTTTTACTGTTATTACTGGCGGCGTGTGGCGGTATCCACAGATAGGTGTTCTGGATATAACCACACGCGTGTGGCTGGATGGTAAAGACACACGCGTGTGGCTGTATACACTGCCTTCTAAAATTGATCGTCCGGACACACAACCCGTCCGGATACACAACAACTGGATATACGGAATGATGATAAGTCTCTGTGTTTGTTTCCGGTTGTTTTCTTGAATTGCATGCCCGGGTTGCACGTTGAGATGGAGTCGGGGAGTTTCTCCGCGCGGACGAAGACGGCGAAACTCCCTTGCCTGAATATGGTCAAGTTTGCCAGGGCCCAGGGTTACCGGCAAAAATGACAAGTTCTCGAAGACTAGCGCTAGCGTCAGCGCGATATGCGTGAGATAAGCTACGATCCAGGCATGAAAAAGAGATTTGGCTGTTCAATAATTTTTTTTGTGGACCCCTTTTCTACTTTAGCTTTACCCACTCTAACATCAGTACTAGTGACGTACTAGGATGGGGGGTCGGGTGTCCGGACACTTTATCTTTTTGAAGCCTTCTTTTGGTCTGTGGATAACACTTAAAATATGAATTTATTACTTGTAAATGTAATCATTATCGATTTTGTTCTTTATAATATTCCTAACATTTTGTCCTAAAAAATGATGAAACTTCGCTTGTAAATTTTTCCAAATGACATTCTAAAATTGATCGTCCGGATACACAACAACTGGGTAAAAAAAAACAGGGTATATGGTTGGAACTACCCCTTATCGACCACCTAATCTTCTAAGCATCGTATCTGCGAAAAAATTCATAAATTTTACCCAGTTTTCGTCTCATTTGTGCAGAGAAAATTAAGCAGATCAGATTCCCATGTTTCGCACGGCGACTCCGATTCGATCCGCGTATATATCGACGAACAACGAATACGACGATTTTACATTTGCTCATTTGCACCCATCTTTTGAAACCGACCACCCGCGATACACTAAGTTTACGGCCGATTCTTGTCGCGATGGCGAAGAATTTTAACTCTTCCAAATCAGTTCGATGATGTCAACATGCTAAATGATCGTCTCACTACTTCCATTGCGAGCTCCGGTACATGATTCGACGATTGACGACGGAAATTTCTTCTAAAGCCGTTTCCTATCGGATTTTCTTGGTTTTTTTGCGGCGGTTTGGGTCTGGTCAATACAATTTTGATTAATTCTACTCAATTTTATACTTTTTGTTGCTTCCTTTTTCTCGTTAAAATCGATTTTTACCGTTTCTATGGACACTGCGCCTACTCTCCCGCGCGTATCGTTTGTAATACGCAATAATTTTAACGCGCGCAAGGTGGTCGGGTTCAAAAGAGGTGGTCGATATGTGGTAGTATCTCACCATATACTACTAGGTAGATCTATGTGACCCAAAAAATGAAAATCATTCATTCAAATATCAATAATAAATTTGGTGTCATTTGAAAGCTCTAGATCTAGTCTTCTTCTTCCAGGCTGGTACAGTCCGCCACTGGCGTATTCGTACATTGGGTGATTTCAAGTTCGGTGTTGGCCTTGGTGTTGGTGTTGAAATTTCGGTTGCTTCCCTAGCTCCAAAACTTATTCAGAGCTTGTAAAACTGATCCAGATCACATTATTGACATCTCAACAACTAGTGAGTGACTTTTCGGGACCATCCCCCATTTATCTTTGGTGTTATAATCGTGTAAAAATTGACCCAACACCAAAAGGTCAACACTGAACTTGAAATCACCCCTTGTGCTTGTCAAGTGTTGAGTGTACAGTGCAAGTAAAAAATTTCTACAATGGACTCTATGTGAAGCTAAAAAACCAGACTGAAGCTTAACGAAGCTTGACACACTGCACCTCCAGCTTGAAAGGCTCCAATGAAGTGCAGTTGACAGCGACAGGTGGTAATGAATTCCACAGCCTGATAGCGTCTGGATAAAAAGATGTTGGAGAAATCGTGTCCTTGCATAGGGAACCTGGAGTTTTTGTGGATTTCCCCGAGTGCGTGGGGCTGTTACTGGATGAGATTGGCGGACGGAAGATCAACCAAGCCATGGAGTATGCTGTATATCATATAAAACTTTCTGCTGAGCTCTCCTCTCTTGAAGACTTGGCCACTGAAGCAGATGAAGCATAGATGGTACGCTGCTTGTACGGCGGTAGTCATACTTACTTAGACCTTTCATTTTACCAAGATAGAACTCTAGATTTAGACCAATTTTCATCAAGGAATATAGAGTTATTTCAGTTTAAGTCGCACTTATTCATCCAAATTTGTGGTAGGCCTATGGTATAAAAATACAAGTGTGCTATTTTCTGATGTATTTGACCGTTTCAACGATTCCTTTTGTAATTTATTGTTTTAACAATTTGTTATAGGATGGGGTCTTGTGTCCGGACACTTTATATTTTTGAAGCCTTCCTTTTTTGTCTTTGGATTACACTAAAAATACGAATTCAATAGTTGTAATCATCTTCTATTTTGTTCTTTATAATATTTGCTGACACTTTGTACTAAAAATTGATAAAACTTCCCTTGTAAACTTTTCCAAATGACTTTCTAAAATTGATTGTCGGGACACACAACCTGTCCGGACGCACAACAACTGGGTATACATGTATAAAATGAAGCTTTTGATTTTAGTCTTTAGAGACCCTGTCATTTGATTACATTATTTTAGGAGGGATGAGCAGCTAAGTGTTAAATATTTATGTAGCATTGTATACAATTCATTTCAAGTATCAAGAAGGATACATAAAAATTAGCATTAATATATTTTATCAGTTTTTGATGCATTTCTTAGATTTGTATACATATTAGGAAGACCCTGGGCTGTTAGAGCTCTCTTTTTTTAAAGAAAAATAAATAAATTCCAGGCCTCGAAATAGGATTTGGGGGGGGCAAGGCCACTTTTTTGAGGGGCACTTTTTCACTGAGGCCAGGCAGCAGAGGGCACCAAGGCCACTTTTTAAGGGGCATGTAATAAATTATTTGTAGGTGTTACAGTTTCGCGGCGTGGGGGGGGGGGGCTTTCCATAGTCGATGTTATACATCAGATTCATTACCAAACCACATTATTTACTTTAAGAAAAATGAACTTTACGCACGACTGGTGATACCTTCTTGAGCTACATGTAATTAAATGTGAATCTGATTAGCACCCAAGAAAGTATCACGGGTCGTTCCTAAGTTGTTCGTAAAAGTTCTGACGAACAGCTTAATGAAACACTCACATTAAAAGTACTGTACTTACGCATCGCGCGCGCTCGCCAGGACAGTACAGCGCGCGCGACATTTGTGTAGTACACATACGGAGCTCGCGCTCGTCCATTCTTATGCTGCAGCTTACATAGCATATATGAAAAGTGCACTAGCGGCCGGCGGCCGGCCAGCTGTGTATAGCTAGCTCATCGTTCGGGCGGCTTCGGACTAGACTGATACATGCACTGGACGTCGCTGGTAAAGCTAAGGTATTGAATACTTTTTGAGATCGGAGAAAAGTTTTCCTCGCTCAGAAAAAAGGTGCAGCCTTTCAAAAGGGGTACATTGTATATCAGAAAAAGGGCACATTTATGACAAAAAAGGGCATATAAAAAAGGGCACATTTCTAGTGGCCGTAACTTTTAGCAAAAAGAAGAAGGGCATGACGGCCATGGCCGTCGATGGCTTTCGAGGCCTGAAATTCAGATTCTAGAGTGAAATCACTGCACATAAATGTATGCATACTTCCATACTAAATTATGAAACAAAATTAGCAAGAACTTCACAATCCAAACTTACCAATCTCCCCATGGATAAACTTGAAAGGCACCAAATTTTTGAGTTGAAGACAAAAGAAAAGGAAAAGAGTGGTTTATTTCTTTCAAAACAAAAAAAAACAGATCTATATCAAAGCTCTACAGAAAATTCTTCAAGATAAACTTGAAAAAACTCAAGGAAGGGCAGCACGATTTGTATCTAACAAGTATCAACGCACAAGTAGTGTAGCTGAAATTATGAGTATTCTAAAGTGGGATACTCTCCAAGACAGGAGAACAAGTAGCCGGCTTATATTTTTGTTTAAAGAAATGCACAACATAACTCCATGTAATATAAATCAAATCACTTCCAAAGCATCCTCCAGGCCAACAACCAGAATAACCAGACAGTCTCATGACTTAAACTTCAATATAATCAGAGCAAAACTTTTCCAGAGAGTCGGTCCAGCAAATGCAAATAATGCAATTGAAAATCATGAAAAATTGTATAAAGTATTTTGTAAATGAAAGATGTCTGGTAATGTAGCCAATTAGAAATTTATTTCAGAGAAATTAGTACTAAAAAGTTGTAATTAGTTACATTTCAAAAATTGAGTCAGCTTGATTTATGCCTCCTAAACTTAGATGATGCCATTAATGATGATGGTGATTTTAATGACTCCATGATTTTGATGTCTTTATATTTATGCAGAGACAGAGCTTATGACCTAGAGAAGATTCCTATCCATGTTGAGAACTCAATCGTTGATGATGGTGTCCCAACTGATTTCCTTTACATCAAGGACAACTGTGAACTCAGTCAATGATGATGGCATCATCCCAGTGGACTTGCTCTACATCAAAGACAACTGTGGGACATGGTCAACAATGAAAGCATCCTGACAGATTTCCTCTACTTCAGAGGCAGCTTAGATCTCGGGTCAACAATGATGGGGTCCCAAAGGATTTCCTCTATGCCAAAGACAACTGTGAACTTGGTCAACAATGATGATGTCCCAACAGATTTCTTCTATGCAATGAGGTAAGAATGATGCCTGTACACCACAATTCTAGAAATATGCAAATATGCCAACTGCTCTGTTTATTTTTATGAACTATTGATTTTATGAAAATGGGTAGGCCTCAAGGAAACTAACATTTTCTCAATAATATTACGACGTGCAGCATCAGAAGATGTTCTCCTTACAATTACTGCAATTTGTATTCAATTTTAAATTCCTGTGCAATATCAAAGGGAACTGCAGAAAAAAAGATTACCGCTACCAAGAGTTGTGAAATCATGAAGTTTAAATTGAGTCCAGAATAAAAGAAAAAGTTGGTATGAAATCCAACAGTTTGGTCGATAGTTTAGACTCAGTTATTCTCCAATTTTTCATCTTGAAAAATACATGTAAAGCTTCCTTGACTTGGATAAAATTCAAATTAGAAGATGTAACAAACACATATTTTGATATTTATTTATTTTTCACAAATAAATCAATATAAAAAGAACCAAGTTAAGTTTTGTAGATATAGTAGAATTTAGACAGCTTGATTTTAATATGCCTCCTAAACTTTATGATGTCATCAATGATGATGGTGATTTTAATGAATCCATGACTTTGATATCTTCATGTTAATGCAGAAACATAGCTCATGGCCTAGAGAAGATTTCTATCCCTGTTGAGAATTCAGGCATTGATGATGGCATCCAAGTGGATGTCCCCTACATCAAAGACAACTGTGAACTTGGTCAATGGTGTTGTCGTCCCAACGGATTTCCACTACATCAAAGACAACTATGAACATGGGTTATCAATGATGGTGACCCATTGGATGTCCTGTACACTAAAGAAAGCTGAACTTGGTCAACGATGGTGGTATCCCAGTGAATGTCCTCTACATCAAAGACAAATTTTGTGAACTTGGTTAATGGTGTTGTCGTCCCAACGGTTTTCCTCTTCATCAAAGACAACTATGAACATGGGTTATCAATGATGGTGACCCATTGGATGTCCTGTACACCAAACACAACTGTGAACTCAGTCAACGATGATGGTATCCCAACAGATTTCCTATAGATATGTCAAGGACGACTTTGAGTTATCAAGACCGATAATTGGCAGGAGTGGTTAACACTGCAGGTAAGAATGATACTCCATGATCCTAACAAATACACAAAGATGCCAACTACTAGTTCCCTTTCAGTTGATGGCAATGTGTATGTACTCAAAAGAAAATGTGTCAAGTATTTTGTTAATTGAGTGCTTTTTTTCATTACCAAAAGAATTTGCCTACTGAAGTCAAATCTCTTGGGACCAAAAATATCTCTGCTACCTACATGTAGGCGAAATTCAGAATAGAACTCGGGATGGTCTATTGAGCATCCATTTACTGATTTTCGCAAATTCTGTCCATTTCTGGGGCGGATGAAGCCATCCCTGAAATTTTGATGGTCCATTCGTCCCTTATGCACACATTATGTGTCCATTAGCCACTGGGACGCAGCCTTAATGAATAACCTGTGGGCAGTTTCAGAAAGAGGAACACTGGGCAAACACTCTGAATTCCATTTTACCTTTGGAGTAGTAGAGACAATCATAAACAGAACAGACAATGTACTCTGGTCAGATTACCCTTGCTCACTCAGTTACTATGAACGTTCGTTTCGTTCAAGTACAGCATGTGCAGATGAAATCGTATTGTCAAGATATTGCCAACATTTGACCATTCTAATCGTGTGGCAATATTAAAAATATCACTCAATTTTAGTGGGTAGTGCTTTTGATGACTGGCAAAAACTGTTGGCTTGTCATATTGCAGTCATTGATCAGTTCATGTCTAACTCGGTTTCATTGAGCTAGAAGCCATGGCCACATTCATGCATTTGGCTATTGAATCTGATGGTTCCAGTATGGACATGGTATTGCCTCGAACTCTGTGTAACAGAAAATAAAGGCAGTACTGTCCTCATACTGCAGACCAGTGAGATTGTAATGAGCGAGTATTAGAACACCAGTCACGAGCATTAATGTCTAGGAAAATTTTAGGGTGTGAAGATCACATCGATGGGTGTCTACCAAAAGAATAAAGAAATCTGCATGACCATACTAGTTAAAATAAAAGACAGCCCAATGACAACCGGGTTGGTCATGGTAATCTCAGTTTACAATGAGAGCCGATGGAAACCTGTTTACTGAATCTGGTAATCTATCAGCTGGAAAAAACTCCTATGAATACTTGTTAATGTACTATCGGATTTAACCGCACTTTGAATTTGTAAAGCATCCATGCTAAAATAGGTGTTGTCCTCTGTAGAATGTTAACTTCCAATGTCAACAATGACATAACAGTTTCCATCAATTTCTAGTATACTAGTACATTTATGGTTTCAGGCAGAGGTTCGGCAAACTACATCTCTAGACGTACATTGCTATTTTGTCTATTTTTTAAACAAGTGAGAAGTATTAGGGTGTACCCCAAATGAAGGTGTACAGTACACCGAAGTCTGGAATTAATTGCAGAGTGTAACAGTGCTCTGAGATGTAAAGTGACAACGGTGATGATTGATATCCATGAACGTGAATTCTCTCCCTGTACTTTTCCTTTGAAACAGAATTATCGAAACACTGAAGCAGAGTCGGCAGCCTCAAACCATGCTAACACTGAAAGTTTGCCATGTTCCTCATAACGGAACCCAAGTACCAGGGGGCAATGTCGCCCTGAGGCCTGGGGGTGAGCTAGAAGCGATACATCTGCCGCTGGATCTTTTACACATGACGTGACTGTACCCAAACATAAGGAAACAAGAAACGGAGAAGGGAAAGGTCGATTGTCAGGTACGGAACTGCCTATGAATTTTCTGTCAGATAGAGGTGGACAAAAGAACGTACTTAAATGACTTTACTGTCATTAAAGCATGGACAAGAGAAGGTATTTAATGACTTTACTGTCATTAAAGCATGGCATTACCACTGATGTTAACTTGGAAGAGACTAACAATGGTTTTGATGCATCTGTATCATGTTTCACTGCAAATTAAAGGGGAAACTAGCACTGGTCATAAAATGTTGTGTTGAAAAGGAGAAAAATAATTAAAATGGAATGGTGAAAGTTTGAAAGAAGTCGGACAAGCAATATGAAAGTTGTGGTTACTTTGATATTGAGATCCCTAAGATTACCGGTATGTAGATTTCAAATTTGCAACTGGGTAATTAAATTATGACAAGGGGGCAAGGACAACTTCCCCAGAGGTTGTGTACTTATATCAGGTATTTGTGGTTTTCTCTAAAGTATCCACTCCCCTGGGAAGTAATCTAAATATAACCCAGGTAGTGTATTGTTTTATGTCCTCATGACAGAAAAATATAATTTGAAATAAAACTTTAGAAAAAATGACATTTTAGTCATTTTATGTATTGCAGTACATTGAAGTGAAGTCCTTGCCTTACATCACTATGACATCACATATGCGGCCAATTTGAAGTCTCCATGGGTATAGTGATTACCAATACAACTTTTAAAAATTTATAACTTTCTTATTGTTTGTCCGGTATTGTTCAAACTTTCACCTATCAACTTGTCTTATTTTCTTTTTCCTCTAAAAACAAATTTTATTTGGGTTGGCTGTAAATGCATGGTTTTCCAGTCACCACAATAGCACGACTGTGATATTACTCCGATGAAACCAGTGTAATTGTGTTCCAATTTACTGTGTCATATCGTTCAAAAACCTGTTTTGTTTTTATGGTTTTTGCCTGGGGTTGGGGCACTCAGTGTATATTGCATGGTGGGTATGTGCCTTGGAGGGGTCTCCCATTTTAAAAGAACAAAGAAAGCTGTTCCAGAGCATAGCATTTTCTTCTTATCGAGAAAAGAGAAGAAAGAAATCTGTTCCAAAGCCATATTTTTCATTGCGCCATTCCGGCTGCATGGATCCGCTACAATGAGCTGCATTTTTGGTAAAAAGTGGCCTGCAGAGCGCTGTCGGACCATTGCTTCTGCGCAAGAGAACACAGTGCCCGTGCCGCCGGGCTAGCTGCATGCACGTTCCATAAGGATGCATACGCACTCACTCGCAGGTGAACCATTCCAAGGACCCCTGTTTTTACAAACATTTGTAGTTCCAAAGCCCGTTCCGAGGACCCTCCTTTCTACAAGAAGCCCGCTCCAAAGCCCGCAGCACATACCTACCACTTTTGTGGTCGAGTGCCCCCTTTTTTTTCTCACCTGCCAAGGTTAAGTTTTTGAAATGTTATAACTTAGAAAGTATATAGACCTAGTTTATGAAACTTGGCCATAAGTGTAATCAAGTATTGTTGAATATCTTGCCCGAGTTTCAGGGTCACATGACCAAGGTTAGGTCATTTAGGGTCAATGAATTTAGACCATGTTGGGGGAATCAATATTGAAATCTTAACCAAGGTTAAGTTTTTGAAATGTCGTCATAATTTTAAAAGTATTTGGACCTAGTTGATGAAACTTGGACATAAGGGTGGTAGTGTATTACTGAGGATCCTGCCCTAGTTTTAGGTCACATAATCAAGGTCAAAGGTCATGTAGGGTCAACAAACCTTGATAATGTTGGGGGTATTTGTTGAATCGGCATCATAACTTAAAAAGTTTGTGGATCACAGACATAAAGGGGCAATTCCACAGGTTGGTGGACATGAGCTTAAAAATTCAAATTCAATATTTTCTTGAATTTTTTAATACTTTAAGTCCTTCATACATGATAGTTTCAGGAACAAGAAATAAAAAGTTTATTTTCATATGTATACTTTGGAAAAAAATGGTCAAAAGTTGTGTCTTCCATTGTGTACCAAAATACAAGAAAAATAGTGAAAAATGAAATATGCCTTATTACCATTTTGTTGTTGCAACAACATACCACTTTACATATTTCTGAAGTTTAGAAGAGTCAAATTACTTAAAATACACAACCGCTTTTCAACTAAATTTCTGGTACTCATTCAAAAATGAATATTGCAACCTGCTCAGGTGATGTAACGTGAGTAACCAAAAAAACTGACTTTGTTTTCTGAGAGAAAAATTCTTCACAATTAATTGGTGGGATTTTAAATTCTCTTCCTTCAAACAATCTTTGACACAGTGATGACTATCAAAATCATTAAAAAGTACAATTTTTTTATAAAAATGATGAAGAAAAACTGTAACGTGAGTAACTTTGTAACGTGAGTAACCATCATGTAATGTGAGTAACCAGTAAAAATTATTCAGTTCGGTAACATTTTCTGTGGGATGTCAAGTTTTAATTCTCATGGTGAGTTGTGAAGTTATTTTTGATTAATTAAAAGCAAAATGAGGGTACATCTCTTTGATGCGACTCTTTGTTCATCAAAATATCAGTGGTCATACAATCACACAAAAAATTGAATATTAGTAGAAGTATTCACAATGCGAGAGTGCATTAGTAAGACTTGGTTTTGATTAACCAAACTTTAAAGAGTGTTCGAAAACACATTGAATGCCCTTACCTGTAACCCTATCTAGGCCGGGGTATTTTGGGAGTTGATATGGCCGGGGGGTGGGGGGAGGGGGGGGGGCTCCCAGGCCCCCCTTGAGATCTCGGCCATTGGCCGCACGATCACGCCGAAAATTTGCATGCAGGTTGTCTTAGACATAATCTACAATACTATACAGTAATTTATTTCATGCAAATTGGTATTAAGCGATTATGCTAATTTATGCATAATTAGTAAGCGAAATCGTACTTTTCCCTCCTACTCCCTAATAAAGCTCCAATTGTTCCAATTTTTGGTATAAAATCTCTTTTAGATGTTCCTAGCAATGAATTTTATACACATTATTGAATTTTTAATGACATGTAAGTTTTTAACCATACATGGACAAAATGTAACGTGAGTAACCGTAACGTGAGTAACCATATTATCTGCACCCCAAGTAAAAACCATGTGTTCTTTATTTTTTTAATTATATACAAAGTTTGTCTCCCTAATATACTTCTGTGAAATGAATATAATCAACTTTCATAAAAGCCTTGTATGAGGAGACTTTTCACTTATGTCTACTCTTCATTTTATGCATGTCCAAATCATGTAACGTGAGTAACCGACACATTCCAAAGATTTTCCAGGAGCATAATAGAATTTCCCAAGTTTTGTTTTTATACGAAGGATAGTCAGACTGTGTACTTTGCTGTGATAAGGAGATGTTTTAGTTCCTATCAATAATAATGGAGTTTCAGCTCCAAGTATGAGTCAAGGTGTCTCCAAATGTAACGTGAGTAACGTGGAATAGCCCAAGGGTAATCAAGTATGAATTTTTGTTTTGCACATGTCTTAGGCCACATGATTATGGTCAAAGGTCATGTTGGGGAAATGGGCATGGTATTTTATTATCTTATGAGAGTTTTCTTTTGTGAATAATTATTTAACAGCTGTTTTTAAAGTTAGCACTTCTGCTATATCGAATCGCATAATGCAGGCGAGACTGCCAGAGGCGTTCCACTTGTGTTTGTAAGGGACTATAGAAGCAGTAGAAAGTAGAAGAATTGAGGGAAAATAATCTGTCAACATCCTATCCCACCTACATCTCAATTTTCACAGAGCTCTACTGCTGTATGCAAGGCTACCAGATAGCAAGGATGGCATCATTCTAGAGGCAACAGATGTCTCGGGATCAACAGGAGGTTGTGACAGATGACAAAGATTGCTTGGAAGGTACTCTCCTTGTGCTTGTTGATGATCCCTTCCAAGAGAACTTCTAGTATCACGTTCAAGACCAGGAGGTTTGAGATCATGCCTTGCAGCTCCAGATCAGCAAAGCCTGTCGCACACTACACAATCTTTTTGCAACCCAATTTTGGAAGAAAAAAATTGTAATAGCGTTCAATCTTAACTTCACAACTTATTTTATTAACAAATATCAAAATTTCAATTTCGATCAACTATGAGCCTCCTTTGAAGGAGTGAAATTGGATTCAATTGCAAATTGTAGCGATGTCATACAAATCTTACCATCAGCTACACTTTAAACCAGTTTAGATTTTACTCGGACGATATGGCTTGCAGTGAAACAATATTTTGTTTTTTCATGTTCCTGGCATTATTCCAAATTTCTTATAAGATTATTTTACTTTTTTATCTTCCATAGTTAATGCAAATATATGATGTTTTAAAAAATTGGGTCGCTGATGGATTACATACACGTATGTATTGTGCGGTGGGCTTAACAGAACATCAGAGATCAAGATTGAAACCATGAGACCACGGGGGTGTTTCACAAAGATGTAAGTATGACTTAGAGTCGCACTTAAATGCCAAGTTGCGTGCGGTATAAAAGGCATGACTGCATTGGTCATCAGATTATGCAAAGAGGACGCGCACTACTGCGTATTGATTAATAAGATTGCGCATTGCATATCTTGTACGCATCTTAAGTGTGACTCCAAGTCATACTTAAATCTTTGTGAAACACCCCCAGCTTTCATAAAGGACAAGTCCACTGCAACAAAAAGTTCATTTGAATAAAAAGACAAAATCAAACAAGGATAATGCTGAAAATTTCATCAAAATCGGATGTTAAACAGGAAAGTTATGATACTTTGAAGTTTTGCTTAATTTCACTTAACAATTATATGCGCATCCTGGTCTGTATGAAACATATACCTCCCTGAATTTTGAGAATTTCCATTGGTATAACTATTTTGATTCGATGAAGAGTTTCCTTACTAACACCTGCAAAATATGAAAATATGGTATAAATTGTGCAACAAAATACAAAAGTAATAGTGAGTGACATGTATCACCAAACATCCTGTGCGAGTTTCAGGCCACATGACCAAGGTCATAGGTCACATAGGGTCAATGAACTTTTCCCATTTTGGAGGAATTTATTGAATTGCCATAACTTTGACAGTTTATAGATCTAGAACGTAGTATTTTATTATCATATGACTTTTGTTTGTTTTTATAAATACCTTTTCAATAGTTGTTTTTCAAAGTCAGCACTGCTGCTATATTGAATGGTGTAATGCAGGCGAGACTGCCAGGGAGGCTCCACTTGTTTTCTATATTTACCTAAATCAACTTTTTCTTGGGGTTGACTTGTCCCTTTACGGGAAGTTCACTCTGACAAAAGGTTTTTGTAAAAAATAGCAGAAAAAAAAATACTGCTGAAGGTTTGATAAAAATCCATCAAAGAATAATAAAGTTATTAGAATTTCAATGATTTGATTTGTGACTTCACATGCAAGCAGCTTTCTTCCATTTCGTATGGTAAAAAATCAACAAAATTTCATTTCTCAGAAAATTGAAAATGGCTTTCACTGTACCTTTAGTATATTATTAGAGAATACATTATACACCCTTTTCAACAAAGAAAACAAAAATAAGTCATCTCAAACCATTAAAAAATTGAAATTAATGTATTTTATTACATGGCGTATGGGGCAGCTGCTCGTTTATGATTTTACAAATCCAATACTTAAATTCTAATGTCTTCCTCTATCTTTAATGGATTTTCCTCAAACTTTCACCAATATTCTTTATCATTTTTTCTATTTTTTTATAACAAACTTTTCTTCAGGGTGAACTTCCCCTTTAAATGAATGAACAGTTGTCGCTAGATCAAAGGTCTGATCACCCTAGGAAGGCCTGTTCAAACTTTGAAATTAATACTCTGCCAAAAAACATGTGAGCCAAAAGGACTCATTTTTATGCCACCTTGCTACAAAAATCTGAAGATCAGTCACTCTCTTCTGACAAATATTATTTATCTGTGTAAATTTGGACAAACATCCCTTTAAAATCAAGGGTGAATGTTTTACTATGCATCCACTAACTTCATTGAGGTGGTTTGTTGCACTAAGTGAACATATTGAAAATGGTTGCAGAGTATTTGTTTCACCATATTTGAATAGGCCTTGATGGTGAAATAGTTGGAAATATTGGTATTAGGTTATGCTTTCAAATGTACCATCTGAAATATACTACGCCTGTATGTTATTTTAGCTTGGATAAAGTTAAAAGTTTGAAAGTAACCTCAAAGAACCTCAAAGAACCTCAAAATCAGGTATTCTGTACATTGCCAATGATTTTGGATCACAAATGAAATTTAAAAAAAAAACAGGTGCTCACGTGAATCTGATCTTTAAGTTTTATTTTGCACCAAGTAATCTCTCCCAACGTGCTTACGTGCAAAACATATATCAGAATCAGCATGCATATTAGAACCTTACAGTTGTCCATTATTTTGTCTGTTCTTCAAAATTGTAGTATGCCTGAAAAAAGTTCTTTTTCGTTGCTTTCATAGATTAAGCTTTCTTTGAGGTGATATTTACATACATTCTTGTACAGAAGGTGTAGCTTTCAGCGGCCTGTTGCATTGAAATCATCATAACTCCATCTCAATGTCACATCTCTATGGAAAGCCAAGCTGGTCAATGCAATGAATGGATGAAATGCAGATGCATGGACTTTGTACCTGGAAAGCATAATCTATTCATGAATGATTATTGTCTCGCTTGGCTTTCCATAGTGATTGCTTCATGCTAGAGTTATGTTGCTTTCATGAAACGGGGGCCCCAGGGTTGTTAATTTGATATTTCTCAGGATTTTTTTGACCCGGATTCTCAGAAGAGTTTTCAATTGCACCATGGTACAAAACCATGAATTATGCAGATTTGTGGAAATAATTCTTATTTCATTGCGTTCACGAAGAAAAGTCAAATTATAAATGTAGACTTTTGACAAAAAGGGCACCTAATTTAAGCTTGATAATGTTTTAAAGCTGCATAAAAGTTGGTTTTGTACCATGGTACAATTGAAGCCTCTATTGAGAATACAGGCCAGTATCTCAATGTTATTTCAATGTGCAGTGGATTCATTATTCACAGTGCTGCCCTGCAACCCTGTGGTCAATGTTGACTTTGTATCCATGGGGAATGAGTGGATCCTGTAGGGAACAGCTTTACTAGAGTTCTCATGGTGCATCATGGGAAAACTGCAAATGCAGCGCACGTCTTTGTTATTTCTCTCATCATTTTTGGTTGGGAGGATTTTGATTAATTTCATTATCAGGATGAAATTTTGTTGTGTTGATTTCATAAGTATTCCTACTACTAGTACTCTCAAAACATGCTGAAGATTTGATAAATGGCCATTTTCTTGCTGTGTTTCCCTGGTTGGATATGTGTATACGCCAACCAACAATTCACAAAAATCGTCCTGTGCAAGGGCCTGTCATTGGCAGTATTTTTGAGTTATGAATCCACTCTTGTGTACAAATATATCAGGCTTTCAAAAAGTGTAGTGGAAATTATTGATCTAAGGATGGTCTGGCAATTTCTATTTTCAATAGACCAGTTTGTAGTTACTTCATGGACAATTTTGGTCAAATGACCTTTCATTTCTTTCATTAAGATTTTAAAGCAAGATATTACGTATCCATGCCTTACATAGCGGGATGAAGAAATTGAATAGACCAGGTGACGAGATTAGCACTTCAATGAACATTCTATGAAGGTACTTGTTGCATTTCTACTTTGAATGCATATTAGAGGATGTACAATGTACTTGGCAAACTGTGAAATATACCAGTCATTCGTGGATGCATTGTTTTTTGTGGATGTGAATGAAAAACACAATTTAAAAGAATATATGAATAATCAAGACATCGAAGTTTGTGCTTACAGTGTATCTCATTAAATTTTAAACCACCATGTCACTTTAGTACAAATGACCTTCCTCTGATCTTGCGCAGAATCTTGTGATCATGCGCAGAGTTGAACTACGAACTGGCTTATTAAATAGTGATGTTGACAATTCAACCAAGGTTTAATAATTCCTACTATGCTGTTTAAAAGAAATGCCTGATATATTTGTTTTGTATCCCTTCATTTAATAGCTAGTTGTTAAACTACAATACATGTGGTCCTTGTTGATGTGTAACCAATCTGGAGCTAATGTAGATCAAATTGACCTAAATAGACATTCTAGACCTCTTGCCTGGAATAGATCATGCAATCTCTCAGAGGTGCCTTTCCTCGAGCTGTCTTTCTTTGGCAAGACCTGTGATGCATCGACGCAGTCATTAATCAAATTCTATTGAGCGCGATTTCCTTAGGGCAGTGAACTCATGAGTTAAGTGCAGCCAGGCTTTGAAAGTGCAGTGCGCGATCTAGATTGTGGTCCAGATTGGGGATGATTCAACAAGGAAAAATTAAAAATAAGATACAATAACAAATATATTATATATATTGCTTTAGAAAGTAAAGAGAGAATTATTTGTACGAAGTAGGACTGGAAATTACTATTTTTACTGAGTGGCAAAAATAGTAATATTGCCACTCCAAGCAAAATCAAATAATTCCCTCTATACTTTCTCAAAGCCTGCATTGTTTTTGTTATATGTAAACATGTTCATGTGTATTGTAAGACACTTGTTTAAATGTTGGGCAGGTCCAAGCTAAATATATTCTGCTATTGGAGATCCAAATTCTGTTATATATGTAAGATATACATATGATAAAGCTGTTGTAGTGTTTTTTTTTATTTGGCAACAATCATTCAAACTTTCACTCTGTTATGATTTTAAATTGTTGAAAGTAACCACCAGATAAAGATGTACATGAAGAGTTTATCACAGATTGTGTGTATTGTGAAAGCACATTACCATTATCAAGTGTGTATTTGTAAAATCACCCTTTTTGTTTCTGGATCAATTTGGATATCTAAAACCCTGATAATTCCTTATTGTTTGGAAATAATTACAAGTACATACGTACCTAGAATACATGTTCTAGGAAATCTTGGCGACTATGATGCAACATAAAATTGAATTGCATTAATAACATACATACATGTATCACTTTGCTATTAGGCCTGTAATGATAGAAAACATTTAGGTTGGATAATTTCTTGATTAATGACCATATTTTAAGTCTGGTTGAATTCAAAGTGGTCTAACAATGCTCTAAAATTATGGAAAATTGGAAATTTTAAAGCTTTGATTTACAATTATTATCATTCCTGAATTACTAATATTTTGAATTTTAATTTGAGATATGTGTCATATTTTGGTGTCCATAGTTAAACCACAACTTTAGATCAGAATATGCCAAAATTGTTAAGGCAATTTATGACGGTATATGCAATAACCATTGATGATATTCTAAACATAAACATATATACTAGGCCCAGAAAATTTTGTCAATTGCAATGAAACCATTATTTGCAGAATGATTTTATATTTGACTCACTGTTGGTAACTTGCTCACAGGGACTTGTACATGTACTTGTACCCCCTAAATTGTGAGTATACAAAGTATACCCCTAATGGGTATGTTGATGAATACATTTTTATGTATGTAGCTTCCTTATTAGAGCAAATGTATATGGTCATCATAGATAAGATGTCCTGTTTTCTCGATTCTTCAATTATCATTTGAGTTACTAAAATATGTATTTGTACTCAACCATTATGTAACTAACATGGGAACCTTGAATGTGATTGGCTGCTGAGCCCTGTTACCATAGTAATTCCATTTGTCACTAATAGAGAATTTACAATAGTTATGTCTTTGACCCCTCCACTGAAATTTCTGAAAATTTGATATTTTTATGAGGGTTCCGCTTACTTCCTATGGTTATTGTTCATGTATATTTGTATACATGGCCGTACGCAGGAGGGGGGCAGTTGCACCCCCCCCCCCCCCCAGAAATTTGGGAAAACTTATACGGTTTACTGAAAATTGTCACAAAATTCACTAAAAGTATGCAAGAAATCTTTCAATTCCACTTTTTTAAAAGGCAAAGCACCACAATGACAAGCTCCATTGCTTTGCTTCCTTGTTTTAAGTTTTTTCGAAAAAAATTTACGCGTGCTGCTCCCCCCCCCCGTGAAAAATTTCAGTGTACAGCCATGTTTGTATATTTTATGACATGTTAATGATGGGTATGCTAATTTCTGTAGAATACTGCTCATGTGTAGTGATTTTTTTATATATCATATATGATGTTTTTGTAGCTTGTATGTAGCTTGGGCCTGCCCTTTGGTTTACAAACATCTGATGTAATGGGTGATAATCAAGTGTGGTGTTAAGAGCTGGTTTTGGTGTTGTGTCAAAACAAGCACCCGCTGCAACATTTATTAAGCTGGTTTTTGGACTTGATATCAATCAGTGTTTAGATTGATATAATTTGTTGTTGAGATTTAAAAGGTGCTACAAACTTTCTACACCAAAACTCTATCATGAAGGAGCATAGCGACCTGGGGAGTGTTTCATCAAAACTTGTCTCCTGAAAATTTGTCAGATCTGAAAAATTTCTCGAAAAGGTCCCCTAGGGGTTATTATCCTATCAAAGCCAACACTAGCACTTGAAATTGCTCAGATGATATATTTACATGTTATATCAACAGTGTATAATTCTATGTCCTAATTATCTCTTTGTTTTAAATATATTATTTGAATGGCAGCCCAGAAGATTTATTCAAGTGGAACACACCAGAGCAACTGACCGATCGATCAATGGGATGGACTCTGGCCCTCACGGATATGGATTGCTGCCCGGTCTAAGCTGTGGTCTTCCTTTCAAAATCAACCATTTTATGGCTTCACTACCAAAGGAACCATTTTTAATGATGCACAGTGAGGAGTAGATGATTCCATCATGCTTGATGCACCCCAGGCCCTAAAGTAAGTGCTTCAATTGTGATTTTAATTATTTGCTTTGAGTATTTGAGACAATGCATTAAGATTCCTTTGCAGTGCAGTTGCTGAGGGTGACAATTATGATTGTGGACTAGTAACTATTTCACATTCTCTAGCTTTCAGAGCATATTTAGATGGTTAATTTAGGTCTGTGTCATATTCTGATCATAAAGATAGCAATAGAAATTTGGGTATCATTTATCGGTTGGCTTTTACATAATGACCAAACAAGTATTTTTGTGGGACATTTTGTATGTACAAACACATGTACTGATACTTTCCTAAAATCTTCCCGCTTGATTCTTCATCATCCTTCTGTCTCGATCTTCTTCAGATAATACCCAACCAGCTCTTTTTCTCATTACCTTACCCCAGACTCTCCTCTGCAGTCTCTTTCATCCTCTTATTGAATAATCACTCCATCTGTCAATCTCTTTCACAATCTCTCTGTAACTCCTTTCATACCACCATCCCTTGCAGAATCCTCAAGGCCCCTTCACTTTTGTTACCTTGCCTTTTCCACTGCTTTCACTTTTACTTTGTCTCTCTGTCTTCTCCATTTCTTAATCCATGGATTGCAATCTCTCTGCACCTTCCTGTACTGTTCGCCGGAGCCCCTGATTAGAAGAGTTTGGCCAATCCAGTTAAATTGGGCACATCATGGTATTTACACACTGTGCCTGCCATGATGTGACTAAAAGCAACTGAGTTGACTGAACTCTGACAAGTTGGCTCTGCCACCTACCCTCTCTGCCACTCTCCCCCTTGCCCTTTTAACATGAATCCATCATGACTGATCAAATGTTCTATGAAGTCAAATCTTCATCATTCAGAAAGAAAATTGAGTATGATAAACCATCTTGCTCATAATACACACTCTTTTGCAAACATGTTATGATTGTCTTCCTATGAATTCCAATGAAATACTTTCCTCAAGATAACTTTAACCAAAACAAAAAACTTGGTCCTTCGCTCATGTCTCAAGCAGGGTAATTTCAATGTTCGGAACTTCATCTTTCAAGTATCCTCATACTCTATAAGGGAGTAGGGAGTGAAGTTGTAAAACTAAGGCATTGGAACGTAAATACTCTCTAATTGCTAATTGTTAGTGTTTAGGGTCGACGCTCAATCTTTATGGGCTTGTCTGTCAAAATTAAAGAAATAAATTTTCTGGGTAATGTATGAGGCCATATACTTAATGAGCATTGAGTGCTTAGAAAAGGATTCCCTTATGTAAATATTAAATTTTGCATCAATTTTACCCAGAACTCTTATTTGTGTAACACTTGGTGAAGTGCAATGTCATATGTAGTAGATTTGCGCGAAGCTTGCAAGCCTGGCTCTTCTAAGAATTTTCCTCTTTATTATCTGATTTTGAGATTTTTCGGAGTCAAAATTTGTCTTCTATTCTCGCATCACATGTTCTGTGGTGTAGTCGTTCTGACTCTCGCCTTGTAATCAGAGGGTCTTACGTTTGCCTCCCACTGAGGCTGTAGCATCCTTAAGCAAGGCATCAATTCACTCTTGGTCATCACTGATGTTATACTGTAGTGGTTCTGTTTCTCCCCTTGTAATCAGAGGATCTTGTATTTGCAACCCACTGAAGTGCCGGGTCGGATGAAAATGTCAGTATCGATGGCATAGCAATTAGTGCGTATTGACTTCTCTATGTACTCCTCAAGAATGGAGATCCATTTAATCTCTGTAGTACAAAGTATTCAGTACAAACTTGGATGTCGTTCATGGAGCAGATGGACCTCTGAACTATTCTGGCCCAATATTTCATGGCTACCATTCTTCCATTGCTTCTTGCAGAGTTTCTGGACTCAAACTACCATCTGATTTCTGCGATGCTAAATGTTCTATAACCTTGAATGCTGTTGATGTAGCAGTTTTGGCACCACTTGACTAGGTACCCATCATCTGTCCTCCCTTGGAATTAAATTAATGCCTTTTTTTCATATTCCTGGTATAATCTGTCCCACTGTGATCCTGTAAAGAATAGTAACAACTTTTTGGTAATTTTGGTACTATTGATTCCATCTGCATCCAGCAAAATCCTGGACTAGAAGTATATTTTACCATTTAGTGACTACGTTTCTTTGGCTCCTTTGGATGATGTGAAAATGATGGCCTCGCACAGCATGTCAACACCTCGGCCTGTTTCATTAAGACTCACAAGTATTGTAAATTGGCCATTATTGCAAATTTCCTGGAAATCTTATTTTTGTGATAAGCTACTGAGCCCATGGTAGTTGCCATAATTGCAAAGTTACAATAGTTGTATCTCCTTATGAAACTGGCCCCTGCTTTGTTAAAGAACAGTTGTTTGCCAAACATCTTGAAGTTCTGGTGTAAGGTTGACCCTGTTGGGTATATTATGGCTTCTTCAGTGTTTAGTTTGGCATTTTGCACCATCCCTTTTGATAGAATAGGTGTTGATTTTGACCTCACAGTCTCTGCCTTGGTTTGGCATTGGTTTCCATCCTGGCAACCAGAAAGACCAAAGATATCATTGCTGTACATTGTTTACTTCTAGGCTTCCTGGCAGTCTGTGTGTGGGTGTGGTTTCCATCATGTGGACAAGAAGATAGCAGATAACCTTGCACTACCAGGGATATTACATGTTATAGACATGTAACTTGCCTTGAAGGTCATGAGATTGCTGACATCTTTGTCATACATGTACATGATGTTTTCCTTTGAGGAAATTCAGCTGATTTTCGAGTTGGTTCTCCCCTTTTATTCTGTCTTTCTCCCAGTTTTTCAGTGTTCGTTTTTATTTTGGGTCTTGATAGCGCTCAACCGGAAGATATGAATTGTGGAATCTGGAACGAGCTGCTCATAACTCGCTCACCTTTCCCCTACGGACGCCGCACGCGAGATAAAACCGCGGCTTTAAGTTCTTATACCAGCTACATACAGGTGGTTGGAATAAAATGAGACAAAACGGCTATTTTCGACTCGCCGTGCAGCGGCCGTAGAGGATATGTGGCTGAGGTATTATTCTCTGGAAGACTACTGTGATCTTCGTCATCAATCAATGTTCATGTGTCTCTGCTTATCCCTTGACCCATTCTATGTGTTAAAAGGATGCTTGGTGGAATGTTATGCTAGGCATCAGTAAAGTTGAATGTGTCTATGAAATCTGTCCAAGTATTTGATGAATTATGAACTCCTGCACCGTTTTCATGCAAAGTCTTGGTACTTCTAGAAAATAGTTCTGTACATGTTTCCTGCAACAGTCTGATGACTGAATTATCAGCAGTCATCGAGGTATGCAAGGGTGATGTTGTTCTAGTACCTCACATACCAAGGATGAGGAAAGTGTTCAAGATGACACTTCAAAATAAAGTCATGCCAGTTGCTTTCATGCTAGATTTCCCCATAATGCTTTGCGCAAAATATGACATTGCACTTCACTGCTTAATACACGTACCATGCTTTATTAATTACTTATGGAATCTGTAGTGCTAATGCTCTGGACTAGCCTATGGTGAGAGCTGTATTTATTGTTCCGGTGTTATATTCCTTATTATCTCCTTGAGTTACGGGGTGGGAATGAATCATGCTGTTCCATTGCACGATCATTGGGTTATCCTGCAAAACCAAATGAGTAAATGACCAAGAAGCAAAACCACACCAAAACAAAAGCACAGACACAGTTGCTTGCTCTTTAAAGTAAAATATTTTATGAATTTTAATAATCAAATCCCATGACAGGGCATCCATTGGAATTCTTAGCGACATAATCATGACATGTAGAAATAGTGTAGTGAAATAGCAAAGTATTGTTTGAAGTTCAAACTTCTCTGACAAATTTTATTATCTAATCACATTATTTGATGTTTCTTTGTATTTTTATCCTATTTTGCGAAATAAAGATTGAATTGAATTGAAACTTGAAAAACAAAACAAAGACAAAACGATAATGCTTTCTAGAACATATCAGTTATGATAGATTTGTGGAAGGACATGAAGGGGAGTTATGAAGCAGAGATGGTCTGGTAGTATTGGAAGATACAGAGGGTAAGCAATTCATGGATGCAGGAATGGAGTAGGGGAGACATATATGGAGGTGGAGTAACAAAAGAAAAGGGATTTAGAGGGTTTTGGGAGAGGGTGGTGTAGATAGATTGATAGAAGAGATTGACAGATGGAGGGACAATAGTCAGAGGGGAGGGATCAAGGTGATGGGAAGAATGGATGGAATGTGGAAAAGAGACCACTTGATCAGAATGTGACTTCATTAACCACTCAAATATGCTTTGGAGAATAGAGAATTTGACATACATGTACTGTAATTGTCGCCCTCTGTAGCTACCATTGCAAGGGTAATTTAATGCATTGTCTTTCATACTCTTGGCAAATATTGAATCACAATTGAAGCATTTGACTTTGGGGAGGGGGCACATCATGCATGGTGGGGTTATCGACACTTCACTGTACATTATGAAAAATGATTTCTTTCAGTAGTGATGTCATAAAATGGGTGATTTTGGAAGGGAGACTACAACTTGGACTGGGCAACAAGCCTATCAATGAGGGTCAGCAGCCATCCCAAGATCAAGGTCATTTGCTCTGGATAGTTTCACTTGAATAAATCTTCTGGGCTGCCATTTTTTTTTAATGCAATTTAATAAAATCTTTTGTGATATTCTAATATCTGTCCATTTGTTAAGTTTGCATATAACGTACTGTTGTTTATATGGGAAGCCCACTGACAGAAACAAGGCCCTAATTCACCAGGTTTAAACCAAGAGGGGGTTCAAAGTCTAGTGGCAGCACCAGGATTTTTCAGGAGGGGGGGGGGAAGGCAAGTGAAAGTGTGTGTGGGGGGGAACAGTAAGGTCAAATTTAATCTACATTTTTCCTTCATTCTTTTTTTTGGGGGGGATGCCTGGTGCTGCCACTGACAAAACATGGATTGCAGGTTTCATGTATTTAAGTGCCAGATTCAGCAGGTGCCTTGAGAAAAGGTCCAATAATAAATATCATTTTTTAAATAGGGTGCTAAACATGAGCTGAATTAAACAATTATACATAAAATCTGCATAGTCCATGGTTTCTACCCTCTCCTGATTTAAACCTTCCTCGGTGAACACGAGCCTAAAGGCCACAGTATACCTTATGATTGGTCCGCGACCAGATTTTGGAACAAAACATTAGAATTTGATGCTAATACTTAAACATGGAATATCTTACTGTGTCATGTTCTAAATCACCATCCGAATACCTGTGTTATAATGTGACAATGCTGTCATATAAAAGCGAATTCAACATCGAGTCATAATGACGACATAGCAATTGTACAAATGGCTATGATTTTTCCTAATTTGGCCTTTCCTCCAAAATGAAGGCTTGCAATCATAAAAAATTATTATATTAGTATTCTTTCAGCTAATTTGATCTGTAAAAAAAAAATCATTAACATTTCCAGAAAATGAGCAAAATGTGATTGTTCCAAAATCAGATTGTGGACCGGTCGCAAGGTGTGCGGTAGCCTTAAGGTTGTATTATTCAAGTTTTTATTTTGCGACCTTGCATGTGAACTCCTCCATATGTCACATACATGTAGTATGAATTCCACAAATTCCCATAATGAAAAAAAAAAAATTTCTCTCAGAAATATATTGTTACAACATACATTGTAGAATAATCCGATATTTGGTTGAGAAATTTGCAATGGAATTTATATGACAAAGTATGGAGCTTATGTTCACATCTAAAAGTCACAAAAAAGTACAAGAAAGAAATGGAAGGTAAAATGGTGTAATATATATTTTTCTGAATTTGGAGAAAATTACAAAAAAATGAATTAAAATGAAAATTTGATTAGATAGATTGACATATCTTTCAAGAAGTTTTATATTTCACCATTTTTCCTTCCCTTTCTTTTCCTATAGACAGGAATGTTCCAAAGAACGTTAACCCTACATGTATATAGCCCGGGCGTGTATTTGTTCAATTGCATAACCCGGAGGCTGGGCCTTATGTGCCACATCATCAGCTTTTGGTCACACCATCGCGACAAAAATAGGCAAAATTTTATTGTTCCAAAATTTACTTGAATTCATTTCTAATTGCTTGATAAATGCATTTAATCAGAAATTGGTTGGAAATCATGTTAAATCTCTTGAAATTCTGGTTTGTATGCCCTTAAGATTTTCATGACTTCTTTTTTTTCTTTAAATTTTTTCAATGAATTCTTTTTCGGCTTTTAGTATTTTTTTCCAATGGAAAATTATCAACAACACTATTTCAATTATAAATCAAATGTTTTTAATCAGTATAAGTAAAAATATTGATGCATTTATGCATTCACTTACATAATGTTGCATAATTTCGGATCGGCGGACCCAAGCTTTGCAAATTTGGTGTCAAAAGATGTTCGAAACTTATAAATAAAAATTTGGTTGGCGGCATGGTCCCCCTTCCCCACAAAAATCATGCGGAGGGCTATAATCAAAGTTATAAGTTAAATAGAATTCAGTTGAGCAATCAAATATATAAAATTCAAAATTTTTAGCATGCAGCAATGTGAAAGCCGTTTGGCATCGCTCTTTGACATTTTGTTTGGAAAAAGACATGAAAATGCATATTACAGAGAAATATTGTTGCCACATGTGGGCAATCAATTTGGTTTATCTGTTTGGTTCTATATTGATTTCTATTGAAGTATTTAGTGTTCTCGGGAACATTCTCGTCATTTCACGTACTCGAGGTCCTTATTAATACAATGGGATGGTGCAGAGATGAGGTGTGGTAACGGATATAGAATAAAATGGATAAGAGAAAGGAGTGTGAGGTATGATAACAACATGATGGAGAATAAAGGGATAGAGAGATAATGGGAATAAGATCCTGAATACAGAGCAGTTTTTAATCTGTTACAAACATGGTATCATAATTCATGATATTTGTCCTGTACTTATTCAGCACATATGTATTTCAAGGAAATAATTCATGCTAGATGCTCTTTTACACCATTTTTAGACTTTTTTATTCTTTTAATATACATTTATATGGTTCCTGGTTGGGGGGGGCATTAGGAACAAGCATTATAGACAGAGTTGAAACTAACATTATTTTTCAAGCTAAAAAGTTCCTCCAATGATAAACATTTTGAATCATCTACAAAAAATAATGGTTTTAATTAAAAATGATAAGTATGATTCGAAAACAAGATTTTAAATCCAACCAAAAAGCACATCCAGTTGCAAGCAATTGTATACAATTATATACATGTACTTACGGTTATAGTTTTGGCACTTTCTTTATGAATCATCATTATTCATTTGGAAGTCTGACAATTAGCAAAACATTATCACAGATAATCACATATCTATTTCTATCTTGATAATTCTAGGGACACTTATATTTGGATACCCTTCAAGAAACAATTCGAAAGTCAATGTAAATAAATTAATTTTATACTTGGTTCCAAATTTGTGAATTTTTGAAAATTTCTCAGGTAAAGCAAAAACTGATTGATGTTGAAATGGTAATTATTAAAGAAAAAAAATGTTGTTGTAGACCAGGAAATAAATCCTTTTGGCTCCAAACTCTCTTCAGATGTAACACAGAAATGGTATACTGGTAACCTCGGACCTTATTCCCTGGTCATTTTGACCTGATTAGCAGATGACCCTAGACATGATTTAATTTTGAGATAAAATCTGAAAAGGTATTCTTTTTTTAGTGAACATGTAGAAAAAATAACCAAGAGAGAGTGCTGATGGAGAGTGCAATATGAATTAGTGTGACAAAAACATGTATATACATATTTTTATAATAAATACACAAGAGGCAAAATCAGACAGTGTCATTTAATAGGAAAAAGTCCAGTCAAGATAACTGAATTTGGAACAGCTTTATGAAACAGCCACAGCTATAATGTAATAATTGAAGTACCCGAATACCATTAACAATTTATGAATGCCATATTACAGTTAATTTTTTAAAAGATATTCTTTACAGAAAGTCCATCCAAACAAAAGGTTGGTTTAAATCTAATTGAAAGACAATCAAATAAGTATAATAAAGAAAATTTCATCGGAAAACGCTGCAAATTTTAATAAGTTCCACTTTAAAATAAAAAATTATTATGCACATCCTTTTCAGTATGCAAGTAAATGATGCACTCCACTATTTCTTTTGTACTTGTCTCTTTGAAACATGACATATCTAAATTTTTCATCATAATACTGTGAATACTTTGATTCCTCCCTAACCATGTGGAACTGTCATTTTTGTATAGTGTGATTAAATAAAAAAGTTGCTTTTGTGTCAAACTGCAAAAATGGAATGAAACATGGAATTGTAGGATTCATGCAATTCAAATCAACTTTTATTTTTGTTCGGGTGGACTTGACCTTGAAGAAAACAGCAGAATAGTCTGAGGAGCGTTTCATAAAGCATAATGTCAATGATTTTTACTGACAGATTTGCTCTGAGCCAATCAGATGCAAGGATTTCAGTAGCTTATAACACATAGTCAGTAAAAATCACTGGTTACTTGTTTCATGAAATATTAAGCGATAACATGGTCCAAATGAAACGGTATTGCATTTTTTGTTGCCATGGCTTATTTTGACTGGACTTCAAAATGCATCATAAAAATATAATAAATATTCTTATTTACAAAGGCGAAATTGGTGGAATCTACTAATATTCTGAACATGATATATTGAATTTGACTCTAAATCAAAGTAATCTTTGGCAGCCATAACCACATGGGGGCTTCGAAAGGAGAATATAATCACTTTCAATAGGTTATGCGATGAGCCCGTCACTGCTTGAATCATATATTGTTAGGGAAACCCTCCATAAGGAATGACCATATAAAGCAGCCTCAAAAAATCGGTCTCTCAGCACAGAGCACTTAAAGTTTTAAGGTCGGAACTTTTTTTCAACAGGTTATGCGATGAGCCCGTCACTGCTTGAATCATATATTGTTAGGGAAACCCTCCATAAGGAATGACCATGTAAAGCAGCCTAAAAAATCGGTCTCTCAGCACGGAGCACTTAAAGGTTTAAAGGTCGGAACTTACTTTCTGAGTATAAAAGCATTTAAATTGCCACGGTTGTAGGATTTAACTCAAATCCTCTTTAATTATTAATTACTGCCAAATAGAAATGAGATCATAATTGATTGTATTGAGGGGCAGCCCCATGATATTCTAATGGGGGGGGCAGAAGACCTTAGGGCACAGCATATTTATTTCTCAATTAAATTATAGAGTTGCATGGCCCAAATATTTATTTTATTCTTCATCTTTCTTCCTTCACTTTGAAACATTCCCCTCTTTTTCCCTTTTTTTCATTAGTTGAAAAATCATCCGCGGCAGTTGTCCCCCTACCTGATATTTTGCTCTCGTTGCATCCTCGTAGTTTGTGTCAATTGAAAAGAGTACCGGTACTATAACTCTCTAGGATTCCATAGAGATGTATGTGATACTTAGTGGTCAATTGAAATTAATTGATTAATGCAAAGATCATATCGATTACAAAAAAATTGATGGTTTACCGAAATCAATTAATTCTAATTGAGATTGGAGATGTCTGTTCAGAGTGAAATAACAATGCATGAACCACACCAATAGGGGAACAGGGTGTTTAACACAGTACATCTAACTTCTCTTTCTTCCATGTAAGTCTCCTACATGAGACATTATACAAAATAATAAGGTCTTCTACATGAGGGTCTCATGTTAATAAATGGTTTCTTGACACCCCTCGGTGTATGAATATTTGTAGGCATAATTAAGATTTTACAGACATGTATCGCTCAGATACAATTTTTTTTTACATCTGGGAACGACCAACAACAGAGATGCAAGTTCAAAAACCAGCTATGCGTGAGATTTTCTGTGAATCTGAGTGAGATCACAGACATTGTGTACAATGTATATGGGGATAGGCTGTGATAGTTGCATGAGACAGAGATTTGAGGGGATGAACAAGAGTCCAAAATGCTTGAGTCTCACGCATAATGCGTGAGACTTGGTAGCTCTGCGACAACACCATCCAAAAGAAGCGAGCAGGACTCTACATCAATTCATAACATCTACCATGTAGCTTGGATTAAGCAGCTTGGCGTAGGCTACATTGCTCAGTCTGTCATGTCAGAATACATTTGCCCTAAATAGCAACGTAGGAGGGTACTTTGTACATTACAAGAAAATTACCAATAAAGTTTTGGAATGTTCTACATCTCAATAACAATTCTGCCCTACATGTCTACATGTACCATCTAAGAGCACATCTTATAGTTTAGATGTTCAGGAAGAAAAAAAGCTTTGCTTTGATAGTCCCTTCCACTCTTCACAGGAAAAGTCTTGTGTAAACACCACTTCCAATATACATACTGTACGAATGAAGATGGGAGCACAGGTTCAGACGATCTCATCCTCTTCAGAGGAGAGTTTGTAGATCAACTGTTCTTCTCGACAGCTTGACAGTTCTCATGTAAACACCACTTTCAATATACATACTCTACGAATGAAGATTGGAGAGCAGGTTCAGACGATCTCATCCTTCAGAATAGAGATTGTAGATCAGCTGTTCTTTTCAACAGCTTTGAGTCCAGCTTGTAAGAGATCTACCATGACTGGGTAGATACTGGCAAATTCCTTCCCTTGTCTTTGCCTCACAGATTGAACATAGGCCTCCAGAGTACCTCTGTATGATGGTGAAGAACCAAAAGAAATATTATACTTGATGTAATTCACCTTTACATATATCACCAATAAAATGCAGGACAACGATAGCATTCGGGCGTCATGATCAATAATTCCTAAGAACATACATGGAGGAGAGCTTTTTTGTCAGTTGCTCCAAGTTCTACAAATCTACTTCGTAATCTGAAGTAAAGATCATAATTTCCAGAATGTGTGACAAGGTGCTTTTGAATCATCATCATCATCACCATCATCATCATCGTCGTCATCATCATCACCATCATCATCATCACCATCATCATCATCATCGTCATCGTCATCACCATCATCACCACCACCATCATCACCATCACTATCACCATCATCATCATCGTTGTCGTCATCACCATCACCACCACCATCATCATCACCACCATCATCATCATTATCATCGTCGTCGTCGTCCCCATCACCACCACCACCATCATCATCATCATAAAAATTTCCACCATTTATGTTTGGATTCCCAGATCATTGCCACAAGCACTCACATTGGAGGACAAACAATATAAACCTGTGCATCAAACCATGATCAATCATTGTTTTTTATGGTCTAACGCATCAGTTTCCCATTGTAATGCCCACCAAGGAGACATCATTTGAAACTACTAGTACTTTATCGCATGAGTTTTATTTGATCTTACTTGATTAATGCAAGTCTCTCTTTCTCGGCTGTGTGTTCACTCATCCACTGGGAATATCTAGAGGTAGACCATCCAGCAACCTAGGAGTGAAAGAACATGGGAGATATTAAAGTAATTCAGAGCTGCCAAGTTGTATTTTGCATTTTCAGTATTCTTATCCCCCAAAATCAGTATTTTGACCCCAAAATCCGTATTTTTACCATGAGATAAATATGCATGCATAATGGCAAAGTTCGATCACTTCTTACATTATTTTGCGCCCCACACCGTCGCACACGAGACCAAAAGCTTCAGTCTAGATTTTGGTTGTTCCGCTGAACAGCGTTGGCTGACTCACCAATACATAGACTGAAGAATTTGGAGGCCCGTACGTACAGACAACGTATTAGCAGTAACGATAGATCTAACATTCGACGGAAACCTGGTTTTTTCCGATCGTTTTCTTGCACATAAAATCATAAAATGTCACATTATGAAAAAGAAATTGCATCCATATTTACGGGAAAATGTATGAAATTCAGATATTATATACCTTAGACCGCAGTTACGGCTAATTCGTTTCAAATTATGATCGAAACATCGTCATCTTCGATCCTTCCGTCGGTCAACGTAAGTTGCCATCTTGGATGACGTCATCATCCTTACAGACGTATTTACCAGTCGCAAAATATCGCGATTTGAGCCGCTGCTTTGCGCTTGTAAACTACGTGCGTGCGCTCGGAACTTGTCACCCGCATTGATTCGCCAGGATATCAAAAATCTAATCGGAAAGCCTTGATGAAAGCATAAACTCATTGAACGTAGAGGGCAGCAACACACGGAATACCTTTTCTTCTCTAATTTGTTTTTTCCCGTATTTTATCATGAAAAAGCGTACTGCCGTATTTTAAATTGATTTCCGTATGAAATACGGAAAAATCGTACTACTTGGCAGCTCTGGTAATTATGGGAAATAACAGATAGACCAAGCAGACGTTTGTAGAGCTTTGAAATGGCTAACGCTCTCTAGGATTTCGAAGAAAACGCTGTAAGGACAGCCTCAAACTAAGCCTCAAGCAGTGCCAGATTAACCCTGTGTCAAGGATAGAAAGAAATAGAGAGCAGTGATTGTGTGTTATCATGCAAGTTGGTAAATGTTACAAGACTACACTACTCAGAATGAGGCATTATGGGTAAGAGACTGGGCCAGATATGAGCAGTTGATGCCTTGAGATGGCGCTATACAAGACTGCTGATTCATATTGGCTTTAAAGGGATGGTCCAGGCTAGAAATATTTATATCTCAATAAATAGAGTAAAATTCACAAAGCAAAATGCTGAAAATATGAAGTTATTGAATTTTAAAGATTTACATTTTTCCAGTGAAACAGTTCTAGGCATGTCTTAATGAATATTCTTTAGGTGGAAAGTGGGGATGTGACATCATCAGCCCATCCAATGAATATTCATGAAAATGTGCATATAACTGTTTTCACTAAATATTGATAAATTTTTAAAATTCAATAACTTTGTTATTTGTTGTCTGATTTTGATGAAATTTTCAGCATTTTGCTCTGTGAATTTTACTCTATTTATTAAGATTTAAATATTTTCAACCAAGACCATCCCTTAAAGTACCCTAGACTTTGAAAGACATGATAAACGGTTAAACCTACCTCGTGAGGTGACATGAGTTCTGAGGGAGCCCTAGCAAAGAGGAATTGTAGGATAGTAGAATACGGGATGATGTCTCCTAAAGCTGAACTGCTTGAGATGTGTTCTGGTGTCTGGAAGAGCATTGGTCTAAAGGCTCTAAGGAGTTTGTAAGGTCGACCTAGGTCGGAAGCTCGTCTGCAAAGAGGCGTGATAGCTAACTCCATCTTTTGGAAATTAATGAAAGGAATTTACATAAAGCTTTATGTCAACAAAGAAATTCCTTTGTCATAATGATTCAAATTCAATTTAATCAGTTTTTAAAACACAATGATATGAAATGCAACAAAATCTTTATCATTCTTACAAATGAAGAAAAATATATTTACAAGGCTCATATATGCACATCACTCAAATCGGATGGAACTTTACATTGATGAAAATATTAGCTATTCCTTTTTTTTCCTTTTTGATGAAAAACTATGATTTTGATATAATAGCCTTGAATAATATATGAATTCAACACTTTCACCATAATCTACGAAAATAATATTGTACATGTATAATCATTAAAGTCATTACATGAACAATTAAAGAGGCCATTCTGTATGTCAAGATTGAGAATATAAATTTTTTTTGAGGAACCTAACATAAAATATTTAATACAATGTTTTCCACTAGTAACATATATTCACATACTAACTAAATATGGGTGAATTTAATATATCTTGATTTCAATAAAGAATTTATCTAGATCTCATATAAAATTGAGGAAAAAATGTCAATAAAACAATACAGAGTATGATTATATGTTTTTCAAAAAAATAAAAAAACATTATACAACTTTGACCAAATTACCTGAGCAAAATCAGCAGCTAATCTCAGTTTGCCTCCTTCCCCGAGAGGTCGAAGCAGACTAGCATGTCTTACGAACAGTTCAATGGCTTCACACGCTATGCTATGTAAACTGATGAATTAGAAACAGGGAAACTGTTTATTTCACCATATCGAAGAAGTTTAGGAGATTGTAACAAAATCATAACTAAGGAGAGAATATTCAATTGAATTAATGTATGTCCACTTAAGAAAACAGCAATTTACAAATAAATATCATGCAGTATACATAATTGTACCAATAATAATAGTAGCAGTAACAGATCACAAAGAACATTACGACACTTAACATTCAGTTTTGTGAATAATTCATGGACAAAATCATGTATACATAGCAGTTACAAAACAGATTTTGGGGGGTTTTCAGATAATGGTTTCAATGACCATCTAACAAGCGTTGCACAAATTCTTATTACATAATAGGCTCTTGTCATGCAGTTAACAAAGCAAACAATTATATTGATTTTGAGCATAGCATTTGCTTAAATATATAAAACACCAATCATTCTGAGCACAAAAATAAAAGTTCACTTGGATGTTGCCAGTGTTGATATGTAAATTCATTAAAATCTTATAAGTGAGATTCTGCAAATTTCATATAAAAGAGAGACTGCGACAATTTTCTTCTTGGATCGATTAATTTTTTTTCTTAAATAAAAGTTATTTATATATGTACATGTAAAATAATTCAACTGACTTGTCTATACTACAAGGTGGTTCGCTAACCACGAGTCTCGACTGAATTTCCAATCAATATAGATGAGCCTGAACCCCACCACCCTTATGAACACACATGCGGTATTACCCAAGGATCAGTTGTACCAGGTGTGACACAATTGATGCAAAAATAAAAGAAAGAGAACTAGTTGAAAAAAAACGAAAAAAGAATGGTCAAGACCTCATTTCATTTGACCTTTTGACCCCATCATCCTCATGAACACACATGTGGTATTACCCAAGGATCATTTGAACCAAGTGTGAACACAATTGATGTAAAAATAAGAAACGAGAGCAAGTCAAACAAAAATGTGAACATTCTTCAGAAAGAATATGATACCAACAAAGAAAGTGATAACTGGGTCTCTGCTGAACTTCGTTCAAGAGACAAAAAAACCTGCTCAATCTTTTGTTGTTTACATTTAAAACATACTTTTAAAAAATCTATCTTCATGTGCAAGAGCCATGGTGTAGTGGTGCTGAGAGAGGGTCGAGAGTGTTCGAATCCCACCGCAGTCTAGCGTCATTTGGCAAGGCGTTAATCCACACTTTCCAAATCTCGACCCATATGCTAAAATGGGTACCCGGTAGGATGTGAAAAGTATTGTATATTTGAATTTGCCAGCGCCTTTATTAGGCTGCCATAAATGCAAGGAATGCTCTCCAGAGAGTGGAAATTATGCACTTTTCATGCAGGATTGAAATGACTGGATACCAATATGCTTTTATTGAGTGCTTTGAGCTGGTTATGGATAAGTGCTATATAAAAACTAGCTATAATTTTTATTACTATCTTAAAAAATAAACTAACCTGTCTATTATGAAATCTGTGCAGTTGAATTGAGAGAGATAAGTCCCTTGTACTCTCGCGATGAACCCTTGTAACTCTCTCATATACAGGGAACATGGGGCATCAGGGGAATCCTTAGGAACAGGTGCACTGGAAAGAAAAATTGATTATAAATATCTCATTTTGTCAATACATCAATTTCAATTCATATCGTTTCATCTCATAGAAAAAAATATTGAATAAGTCCTAATCATTGAAGTATTGCATGCTACACCTCAATGACCACAAAAAAAGACTAAAAATAGGCATTATTGATGCATAATCATTAATGTATGACTGATCATAATTTGGAACTAGGTGAAAAGCAAAGGCTATATTTTTCTCTGTCATATCATATACAATTCATTACATTTTTATGATGGCTATCTTTGGAATTGTTTATTTCATGCATAGTTAATTTCCTCCTTTTACGATGTTGCTAATGTATAGGGTACAAAAACATTGGAACACTATACATGTAAAAGAGTTGGTACATATTCATATGTCGCAATGTCTTATCCATATGGATAAATGCCAAGGTCTATTTTGAACAATTTCATTCAGTTCAGTCAATTTTGTCATCAATGAAATTTGTTTTGCTCACATTACAAAACATTTGTAATAAAACATTAGGGGAAGGCGGGGTAAGTTGAGCATAGGGGCAAGTTGAGCCACCAGCCCCAGGCCAATAATGAATGAGTCAGACATTGTGGTGGTGTCATGTATTGATGACCCATAGCATAACCCCTAACCCCACCACATTGTTTTCAACTTTGAAACAAAAAGTAGTTTTTTTAGAGCGAAAAATATGAATTTCAGCCAAAAAAATTTTAAAAAAGAGTGTGAAATAGATAAGTGCTTTATTCACACACACGTCTTTAAATATAACTAGAATTTAATTTGTTATGCGGACGAATTAGGTGGTCTGTATTTATTCTCCCATCATGATCACTATTACCATGTTCATGCAGATCAATATGATATTCATGAAGACAACGGAATGCTCATTATGGATGGAATACTTGTGAAAGACGGGAGATGATAAAGCACTGTGAAAAGGGTCTCTTTGATGTACATGTATGACAATACATGTGATATGAAAAAAAGTAATTAAAATCTGTTTTATCTTGCTAAATTTTAACTTTTATACCTTTAAATTATCATAAAGGATCATGTACGAGGTGGTAAAAAGAAAAAAAAAATGAAAAAAAAAATCTTGTCTACCCCAGGACTCGAACCTCCTCCCTCGAGAAAGCAAGTCAAATGCGTTATCCATTGAGCCACAATATTCCCCATAGAGATTACACGTAAGCAATTTTGAGAATTACAATTTTGCAAGTAAAAAAACAGCATGATCCCGGCATCTGATCAAAAAATGGAGGGAACATTTGCGAAAGCTTAGGATCTCAGCTACATCATACTAAAAGCTCAGGGAAAAGTGACACTAAAAAATGGAGATATGGCTCACGAAATAGAGGAATGTCAATGAATCCAGTTTTGAGAAAAAGTCATGTCCCATAGAGATTACACGCAAAATGAGGAAAAATGACATTTCTCTTTTCATCGCTGTTGTACGCCATGATGCGTTTTTCAAAATGAAAATTCACGTTAACTCAGGAGAAAGAGTACATTCTCAATTACAACATATCCAAACCTGGGCAAAAAACGATCTATATTCGAGAAGTTACAACCAAATTTGCATAAATTTGATGACGTCATTTTTGAAAAAATGAAATTTTTAGTTTAGGCGCCATTTTGATGACGTCATGATCAAATTGAGGGACATTGGTGACATGAAATCAAATTTACAACTAATACTCTATCGATATATGAAAAAAAAATTGGGGGTCAATGGACTATTTAAAGAGCTACAGTGAATTTTCAATAGGCATGTTTTTGCCCATATATGGCCTATAGTGAGAGCTCGCGCGCACCACGTGCTGCAAAGTTTAATGGGTGTTAAATTTGTTATTAATGGTTGTAGAAGGTTGATCAAGGTATCAAATTGTTCAAAATTTTATTATCAATGCAATGATGTAAAAAAAAAACGGTGTTTCTGTGTTGCGTTAGGGCGTTACGCGCGGAAACGCGCGCGCGCGCAAATTTTTGAAATGCTTAAAATGACCTGAAACGTACCCAAAAAATTTTATAGGCCATTTGGAGAATTTTTCTACCTTTGACGTGTGCATACGCGCGCGTCATGACCTTTGATGACATTGACAGTTGACCTTTGACCTGAAGTTAATGTCATGTAAATATTGTTAATTTTTGATAATTGATAATGAAGATATGATCAAATGAAGAATTTTACAAAATGGCGCGTAGATGACGTCATCATGACCATATGACCTTGAAAAGCTTAGTTTGCCGTCTCTATGATAGATTCTATATATGACGAAAAAATCAGCAAAATTGATTCAGCCAATTCCGAGAAAAGTTGGCGACAAACATAGGTGCCAAGAATAAAGAAATAAAGAAAGAAAGAAAGAAATAAAGACTAGAATTTAATTTGTCATGCGGACGAATTAGGTGGTCTGTCTTTATTCTCGCCATCGTGATCACTATTACCATGTTCATGCAGATCAATGTGATCTTCATGATGACAACTGAATGTTGATTATGGATAGAATGCTTGTGAAAGACGGGAGATGATAAAGCACTGTAAAAGGGTCTCTTTGATGTATGACAATACATGTGATATGAAAAAAAGTAATTATAATCTGTTTTATCTTGCTAAATTTTAACTTTTGTACCTTTAAATTATCATAAAGGATCATTACGAGGTGGTAAAAAGAAAAGAATGGGAAAAAATCATCTTGTTTACCCCAGGACTCGAACCTCCGCCCTCGAGAAAGCAAGTCAAATGCGTTATCCATTGAGCCACGATATACCCCATAGAGATTACACGTAAGCTTTTTCGGTATACCGGTATTAGTAATATCGTTCGATATGAACTTCATACTGGTATGGATACCGCCGCTAAAATTTCAATATCGAAATACCGTCATACCGGAAGTTGAAAATGTCATACCGTAATTTTCTCATGTATCGTCGTCAATGTTGTTTTTACAGTAAAATAAAGCCAAATAAATGAGTTGTTTGCCTCTCTGTACATATTTCATGAAATAATAATACCGATAATCTAACCTCAAAATGAAGACATCGCCCTAGGACTGATGTCTGGGCGTTGCAGCTGCCTTTGGCCTCGGATAGCCTCGCCGGCCGCTGGCACAGCTCAGCGTGCGGTGTACCGATGCATGCAAGTAGCATAGCGTGTGTACACAGCAGAGTACAGTGCACGAATGATCTGATTCGAGATGGGGAGCATTTCATGAAGAGTTTTTCAATGGTTTTCAACAACAAGTTTTCATTCCGCCAATAAAATGCGACAGTTTGCAATCGCTTGTAACAAATCTCTCTCTAAACAAACAAAAATAATCACCGATAACACTCTTTATGAAACACTCCCTTGCATGTCTCTTGACCACGTGGTGTTATTGATGAACGAACCAACGAGCCGGTTTACGTTTCAACGAAGTGTCAACCTTGGGGCGTTGACAGACAAACCGCAGGGATTACGACTTTTTTCTTTACGCAGGTTTTTTTTTGACAAATAATCAACTCGTTTCAATGAATGGGTTTATAACCGAACCTTCCTTTTTTTGGGGGGGGGGGACAGGTGTGACTTCTTTGAAATAATCTTATACCTGGAACTACATGTATATATAATTATGGCAAGCTTATAATTTAGGCTTACTATAATTTGTTATCATTATCAACAATAAAAATATGAATTTTCAACACCCCCCCAGACTCATGTGCTTAAAGGGAAATGTGAATGGCTGTGATTCCCGAATCTCGACCTCCACTTTTTTTTCTTTTTTTAACACGTCGAGATAGTGCCAAGTTTTATGGGCAGATCAGGGAAATGTGAGTCCCGCTTTAGTAGGGACGGAGCACTAATATACATGTAAGAGGCAATAAAGTAGAAGTATAAAGAACAGGGGAAGAGTGTTACACCGTCCATTTATTGTTTACAAGCAATTTATTTTGAAAATGATCTGTGAAAGGAAGAAATTTGCTGTGAATATTGTGTGTGAGGTCACCGAGTTGTGTTGGGTGCTGTTTCACTGCTGCATCCTGTATGTGCATGAAGGGTCGTGAATAAACTGACAATTTAGATAAACTATTGGAATGATTATTTGTATGTATACCGCTGAAGAGTTTTTCCTTAATTTTGCTTAACATCTCAGTCATTAAAATGTTTTTGGAGTGTAAAATGCAGACTCAGCTAATAGCAATAACTAACGCTATTTTTTCTGAGAATAATTATATACGCTCTTCGAGAACGAATGTCAATAAATCAAGACACAAAGAATAGACCTGTTGATGATTTGACCAAGGCATCCCACTCCCCGCTGGATAAAATAAGAGAGTTTATCATTCATCAGGGAAGCCTTTTGGTCAAGTAAACTAGCTTTGACGGAGATATACGTATCTTTTCTGAATACCCAAACAACCCATGCAATTACCCACATCAAGAAACAGGAAAATACATTGTATTCCTGATTCCGTTACTAAATAAATCAAAATGATGGAAGCATAAGGTGCCAATCCCTCGCCTTAATTTTAAGTTAGTGTTTGGATTCTGCAGTACTAGTAAATAAATCTGCCAACAGTGTAATTAAAACAGAAAGACCATGCCTGTAATTTTCCTGTTAGATCCAGTATATATATTAAAGGGGAATGAAACCTTTGGAACAAGTAGGCTTGTGTCGAAACAGAAAAATCAAAGAATAAGAACAAAGAAAGTTTGAAAAAAATCGGACAAATAATGAGAAAGTTATGAGCATTTGAATATTGCAATCTCTAATGCTATGGAGATCCTCCCATTGGCAACACGGCAAGGATGTGTGATGTCACACATGAACAACTTTCCCTTTGATGGACTATGAAATACCCTGAAAATGTGTCTTTTTGCTTTTCGTATGGTGATACAAACTCTTTATCCATGATGTATTCTTTAAAAATCTGTATTACATGCCCTCCTATAGAAAGAATGCATGTTCTACTGATAGATGTAATAAAAGAGGCAATTTAAGTGAAATATATACTAAAGTAATGGGGAAAGTTGTTCAAGAGTGACATCACACATCTTTGTCGCATTGCCAATGTGAGGATCTCCATAGCATTAGTGATCGCAATATTCAAAAGCTCATAACTTTCTCATTATTTGTCCGATTTTTCTCAAACTTTCGTTGATCTGTTTCTTTGATTTTCTGTTTTCACACAGCTATCTTGGTCCAAAGGTTTAATTCTCCTTTAAGCTCATCCGAATAATTTTCTAACTCTTACCCATCGCTCTCGATAATACATACTTATACGCTTAATTTCATAATGGAGAACCTCAACTTAATACCGAAAAAGGGTGCAACGTCTCCCGTTTGGGTACATTTTGGGTTCAAGTGTGGAGAAGATGGGAAAGTTATCAACCCCAGACAAGGCCACTTGTAAAATTTGTGGACGTGATTGTGCTGCGAAAGGGGGGATACATCAAACTTGACGTCTCACCTTAAAAGCAAACACCCAAAGCAGGCAAGTGAGTTACGGCAACCTACTAATAAACGGACATCATCCACCGCCTCGACGTCGCAACAACCAACGCAAGCCGATGTTCAAGCTCGGGCAGCAAAATATAGTCATGAAGATCGGAGGTGGAAACATTTGACAGACTGTGTGGCGAAGTATCTAGCCAAAGGGATGCTCCCCATGTACACAGTGGACAAGCCAGCATTTAGGGAAATGCTACAAGCATTTGACTCCCGATATACACTTCCCGGGAAAAGGTATTTTACAGAGACTGCTCTCCCGGCTCTTTATAACTCTGTTCGAACCAAAATTCAGAAAGAGGTCGAGGAAGCAGAATATTTCTCTGCAACAACGGACCTGTGGTCGAGTACAACCATGGCTCCTTACATGAGTTGTACTATCCACTTCATCTCAAAGGAGTGGAAATTGATCTCCAGATGTTTGGCAACATCATTTTTCCCCCCAAAAATCATACCGCGGACAATATAAAAGATGCACTGAAGGAGACATTTGCTGAATGGAACTTGGACGAGTTGAAACTAGCGTGCATGACAACTGACAATGGCGCAAATATCGTGTCTTGCATGGAAAAGTTGGAGTGGCCATGGTTAAGTTGCTTTGGCCACAATCTTAACCTTGCAGTAAACAATTGTCTGAAAAATAATACAACCCGAACAAGTCATGCAATTGGGATGTGTAAGAACATTGTTGCTAGTTTTTCCCACAGCTGGAACAAACGATGGAGCTTGCCAGAGCTCAAGCTGAACTTGATCTTCCAAGGCATTCGCTCATAGTGGTAAGTTAACGTTCTTTATTCATACTGAGACAAAATATTTTATTTGTCATCCATTTGCAAATTTCACATCTTGTAATTTAAATTAAGGGTATTTCCGGCCGTATAGGCCTACCTATCAATCACTACATTTATAAAATTCCATATTAGGTAGACAGTCCACAACTGGTTGGAATTTTGAAGAAAAAAGTTTTTTCTTCACCCCCCCCCAAAAAAAAATAAGAGTTTCAAATTTCACTTTTTATTTCTTATTTCATTAAACAATTATATATAGACAATTATGAAAAACAAATACGAAGAGACGTTACCCGATGCATGATAATGTAACATGATTTGTAAATATAAGCATAGAATGATAATTGGGGTTAATAGCAAATAGAAAAATAATGTTTAATACAGGCCTACTGTACATTTTTATTATTTATTTATTCACTTTTCTTTCGACAGGACTGTGTAACAAGATGGGGAGCAAAACATCAGATGATTCGTAGAATGATCGAGCAGGCTCCGGCGATTCGTCGAGTACTTGCACAAGACCCCAGGACAACACACAATCTTAACTATGGAGTCATGTCTGTCTTGGAAGCAGTTGACAAAGCCCTATCTCCCGTCGCTGCTTTTACTGATATATTGTCTGGAGAGGACTATGTCACCTCATCATCCCTTCTACCAATGCTTGATCATCTTGAACATGATGCTCTAAAACATGAAGAAGATGAACCAGACCTTACAATGGCCATGAAAAGGGACATGCTGACCAAGATACTCCGTCAGTATGAAAGGGAAAGCATGCAATGGATGCTAGCTAAGTCAGCGTTTATTGACCCGCGTTATAAAATGAATCACATTGAAGATGAAGACCGAGATGAACTAAAACGCAAAGTTATCGATGAAGTAGTAACTCTCGTTTCTAATGTATCTGCCAACGATGAAACTGCACCAGGGGACAATGACCAACCATGCCGCCCCCGCCTAAAAAAATGTCCCTCGGAAATCTACTTGCTAAAAAAAACACCGTGGCAACCCCTCGATTAACTGTCCGACAGCAGGTAAACAACGAAATCGATCGATACCTCGCTGAAGATACCGAAGATGGAGACCAAGACCCCCTACTTTGGTGGAAACTCAATGAAAGGCTGTTTCCATCTTTGTCAAAATTTGCAAAAAAATATCTTTGCATTTGCGCAACAAGTTGCCCATCCGAGCGTGTATTTAGCACAGCCGGGAATATTGTGATACCCAAAAGATCGCTGCTCAAACCATCCAAAGTGAATATGCTTGTTTTCCTTGCAGAAAATTTGTAATCATTGCATCAACTATTGCATAGACTAAATGATTGTTTAGAACCTTAGATACCAAACCTTTCCAATGTTCTTTTTTTATCAGTGTCTACATGATTTACTATATTCATTCATATACATTTTCAACTTTTTTCTTTACAAGTTATGAAAATTTCTTTGGACATAACGGAGACAAGTCAATACCAAGCATGGGCGCGCAGGTCTTCCTATATGGCACCGAGTGAGAGAGTGTCTGTTAGTCACACATTCCTATTATTTATTTATCATATTATTTTCATGCATCCTGATTTTTTCCTGCTCGCTTTTTTGAATGTCTACTTCTCGTTGTTTCCCTCTTTGTTGTAAACGAACAGGCAATGTCAATCTAAAGCTATAGCAGAGCAAAAAAGGATATAATCATGAAGTTGTTGACTCTTAACAAGTCAGCAACATCAAAAACTTATCTTTTTTTTCTTTTTTTGCTCTGTAAATGAAAAACTTTAAGCGTTTGTGTCAATCGTATATGGATAATTTATACATGTACATAATATAATTTACTTTACTATCGGAGTGCAGATGTTACAAACAGAATTTCGAGAAAGAGCTCCAAACACAGTGTCCTGGCCACGCCAACATATATATTTCTCTTATTTAGAAAATAATTATGTGAACAAAAATGTTGGATGTTATACATGTACATGTAAATAAGAGGCATATTCACCATTAAATTTAGACCTAAGCTGTTTTGATATGCATCGTTGTTGTTAAGTAAGTAGTTGTACATACAGTAATAAATATTGAACATATAGTACTCCTGCTATCAACCACAATGTTTCACTTTTAATAATTCAAGAGAGGGTGAGCGAATGGGAGTTGATCATGGAATCAGGGAATTATGATTTCAATTTACGAAAACATGGCGGTGTGATAACGATGAATCATACAAATATTTTTTTTTTAATGATAACGATGGTTGATTATCAACTCAATGTTGGCATGTTTGAAGCCTGATATAAGAACTAAGATTATCAAAATGAGAGAGAAAGAGTATTTATTGATCTGGACTTGTGGGCGAAATAAATAGAAAAAGAAGGGAAGATCGTTACTTGGAGGAGAGGTTGATTGGGGTAATCGGACAGAGAGGGAGTGAGGAAGGGGAGAAGATGGACCAACTGGAAAGAAAGGGGAATAAAGGGACTGTGGAGTTGAAGGAAAACAAAATCAAGAAAGAAATAAAAAGAGATGGGGTGAAGACTGCATGAGGCGGGGCGACACAAAAGAGGGGGAAATGATAGGTCGAGGTACATTAGACGGGGAGAGAGAGAGGGGGGAGTCAGCACAACAAAGACGACATCAGAGAAGTTATTTACGAGACAGACGTCTCGTAACTTTGAGGTCAACAAACTTGAAACCTTCGTCGAACATGTGTTGATGTGTGGTGTAGAGTCGGGTAGGGTAAACAAAAGGGCGAATCTCCCCGAATGCGAATGAGTGGGGTTCGAACATGGCCATGCGGCCAACCTTTCGATGAATGGAAGTTTACGCCGACGTCCGTTCAGCAGGGAATTTTGTGGTTGGAACTGGGGCGGCACGCAACATTTAGCATGTATGGAAGCAGACTAGCAGTGAGTAGGTGCGGAATATCATTTCATTTGGTAACTTAATCGATTTCAATTCAGTGATTGTGCCCCACCACTGCATGCTGAGATAATTTCGCGCAAATGCACAGGACTGTAAAAGTGTATGTAACTCCCTCACGAAAGTTCAAAATCAATTTGGTGATGGAAAGATAGCACGATCGTTAACTTTTGGGGAAGAATCATGTTGGCAATTTTTTTTTAATCAGGTCTGTCTTTGTTGGGAGTTTGGGACTTTATACGATACGATCATTTGTTTTCTACTCTCTCGCTTTTAAACAAATCAAGATTATTTCCATTTGATAATGACATGGCTCAAGTCTCGACTTCGTCATATTTTTTTTTATCAATGAAAATATTTTATGTTCGAGAAAGTTTCTATCAATGAGAACGGACCATGCGGAGCATTCCTCAGCTGACCGCAAGCACCCACTCTTTATCCGAGGCCATATCAGGGCTAAACAAACATTTGACACTGTTTGCGTAATGAATTGGGAATTTTACTCGGTATTAGTCGGTATAACCGGTATTGAAGCCATTAGTAATACCGGTATTGAAAATATCAATACCGAAAAAGCTTAATTACACGTATGCAATTTTGAGAATTACAATTCCAATTTTGCAAGTGAAAAACAGGCATGATCCCGCATCTGATAAAAAAATGGAGGATACGCTTTCGAAAGCTTAGGATCTCAGCTACATCATACTAAAAGCTCAGGGAAAAGTGACACTAAAAAATGGAGATATGGCTCACGAAATAGAGGAATGTCGAATCCAGTTTTGAGAAAAAGTCATGTCCCATAGAGATTACACGCAAAATGAGGAAAAATGACATGCCTCTTTTCATCGCTGTTTTACGCCATGATGCGTTTCTCAAAATGAAAATTCATGTTAACTGACGAGAAAGAGTACATTCTAAACTACAACATATCAAAATCTGGGCGAAAAATAATTTATATTTGAGAAGTTACAACCAAATTTGCATAAATTTGATGACGTCATTTTTGAAAAAATGAAATTTTTAGTTTAGGCGCCATTTTGATGACGTCATGATAAAATTGAGGGACATTGGTGACATGAAATCAAATCTACAACTAATACTCTATCGATATATGAAAAAAAAATTGGGGGTCAATGGACTATTTAAAGAGCTACAGTGAATTTTCAATAGGCATGTTTTTGCCCATATATGGCCTATAGTGAGAGCTCGCGCGCACACGTGCTGCAAACTTTAACGGGTGTTAATTTCGTTACTATTGGTCATAGAGAGCTAAATTGGGTATCAAATTGCTCAGAATTTCATTAGCAATGGAATGATATTAAAAAAACAGTGTTTCTGCGTTGCGTTCAGGCGTTACGTGCGGAAACGCGCGCGCAAATTTTTGAAATGCTTAAAATGACCTGAAACGTATCCAAAAAATTTTATAGGCCATTTGGACGCGCGCGTCATGACCTTTACATGACCTTTGATGACATTGACAGTTGACCCTTGACCTGAAGTTAATGTCATGTAAATATTGGTAATTTTTGATAATTGATAATGAAGATATGATCAAATGAAGAATTTTACAAAATGGCGCGTAGATGACGTCATCATGACCAGATGACCTTGAAAAGCTTAGTATGCCGTCTCTATGATAGATTCTATATATGACAGAAAAATCAGCTAAATTGATTCAGCCAATTCGGAGAAAAGTTGGCGACAAACATAGGTGATAAGAATAAATAAAGAAAGAAATAAAGAAAATTCTGACGAAATCAATAGGTGATCTGTCATAGACAGACCACCTAATAAAGACATGATAACAACATTATTTGTCCAGGTATGGATCTTCATTCTTGTCATAGTCTTTTATATGATGGATGCATAATAAATGTGTGGATACAAAATTATCGCACTAAGTTCGGACTGGGTAAGTTGAGCCAAACAGCATGGGGCAAGTTAGGCCATGGTAATTCCTATGGTAATGTATCTTAAAAAACAAACAAACCATTAAAATCGATTGAAATGCTGGCTGAAAGGAGCAAATTTACATGACTGCTCTTTTCCTCTTAAAGGATGTTAGTATTTATAGAGAATTAGCAAGTGAAAAGACTTTAAACAAAAAATTGACATGCTGGTTCTCCCCTCATACATTTTGTACATAGTTTTTGTGGCTCAACTTACCCCAGAAGGTGGCTCAAACTTACCCCATATATGGGGCAAGTTGAGCCATTTGACATCGTTTTTTTCAAAGGTCACGATGACTTTCAGTGTGGGGATAGAAAGTTATATATAGGTGGAAAATATTTCAGAAGAATTAAATTTCACGGCAAGGTACTTATTTCGACAAGATAATTAATCATATCAATTCTTACATGCAAAAAGCAAAAACTGTCACAACTTACCCCGCCTTCCCCTACATATTACATACATGTATATTACATGCATAGATACAATTATACCAAATTTCATTAGAAAGTGAAAAATACAAGGGAAACTCTCAGGGATAATGTTAACTTTTTTCCAATAAAGAAGTAAGATTAAAGACGATAAGTAGACGACAACAAGATCGCCTAATAGAAAAGAAAATTCAGGTGGTGAGATTACTGTACATGCGGATGGAGAGGGGATCGAAAGAATTTTATAGAAACCCTTGAGTACGACAGTTCAGTGACTGAAGTCGTTTACCTGAATGCACGAAATCATAATTGGAGAAAAGTGGGTGATTTTTGTTTTTCAGTATTTGTTGTATTTCCAATACAATTTTTATTTTGCGGGCATCATTCGAATTTTGGGTTTGGCGGTGATCTTTTTGGTTTGTTTGGCGATTCTCTCAATTTTCCTAAATTCCTTCTTTTGACAATCTCTGTACCAGACAAGACAACTAAATAATATATTGCTCTTGATGACAGATTGGTAAAACAAAGTAAGGATAGTCATATCTACATTGAATGATTTCCTGAGGAAATACATACGTATTCATGGCAAAATGCCCCTTTTTCCCATAACTACTGCCTGATGTACTCACGTTTTAAAGTCTTCACTGTGCATGGTTAGAATAATGGCTTCAATAGAATCAGCAATGGATGCTAACAGAGGCTGGATAGCATTACTCATCATGGTTACTACAATCTACAAGAAAGATCAACATGAAATATGTTTGACTGTTATCACGCTTTTGAAAAATTACAATTTCATGTATTATTTCCTTATAAAAGGGCAAGTCCACTCCAACAGAAAAGTTGATTTGATATAAGGAGCTGAAAATCAATAGAAGTTGGATGTGAAATAGGAAGGTTATATTTTACAATTTAGCTTATTCTTTACAAAACAATTATAAGTGAATCCATAAGCTGCACTGTGTGATTTTCCTAAATGTGATTAAAATTTAAGATTAAGAAAGAAATGATTCGTCTATCGATATACTGAAGGTAAATTAGAAACCATTTTTCAAATTTCTGAGAAAATGAAATTTCATTGATGTTTTACCATAGGATGTGTGGGAAAGCTGCTCACATATGACGTCACACATCAAACAATTAAACTTCTAATAATTTGTCTTTCTTTCTTTGACAGATTTTCCTCAAACTTTCGGCTACTTTTACAATAAAATTTTGAAAGTGTAAACTTTTCCATTGATTGGCTAAGGTTAAAGGTAAATGCTAGTTTTGGTAACGATATCAAAATGAGTTCGTACAGAATCCAATGAAATGACCACCAAAGTGTCTGCTTGTATAAATAAAAAGCATGTGCCAAAGGATTCTGGAAGAAATTGTGTAATTGCTGAGAAATCAGCAAATAAGCAAAGGATTCGGGTAGAGCGTCAGGCCCGACGCTCTAAGCAATAATTATATATTGTCCCACGTGTGCTTATCTGCGTTGGGGATCTTCAGTGTGAACATTTTTCAGCATAGATTTCAAGATCCACAAAGTTCAGTTAATGTAACTGTACCAGATCTAGATCCAAGATGATATACTGACAATTAAGCCTTGTTTTACAGATTTTCTCATGAAGTCAGTGTTTACTGCAACTACTGGAATTTCTCTTTAAGAGCATTTTGTGAAATGATCCACTTCCTAATTGCAGTCCAAATGGTAACTCTTGGTACAAAATGTCCACATCAACCAAAATGACTTGAAGAGTGGTCAATCAGAATGACATCTTTGGAATCTGAGTACAATTTTACCCCAGATAAAGAAGTCATATCTTTCCCAGCGAGAATATGGATGAAATCTCCTTGGTTACAACAGTAAAACAATAGATTCAAAGCGATACCTGAAGGGAGCCCTCAACGATAGAAATGGCATTCTCCGGGTAAGCTCCGAGGGCTTGGGTGACCTTACTGATGGCATGATGGAACTGGTAGAGAGAATTCACCACGGCTGCATTCTTAGCTTGACCGGCAGTAGGGGGCGCTATCACCTGACTAGCATCTCCATCGGTACACAGCTAAAGGATGCAAGGTGGAGTACAAACCAATGGAATGGAGAATAACATGACAGTCTAGATAATAAAGTTATTTCCTATGAAAAACGGGAAACCTGTGTATGTAATTATGTTATTTCCTATAAGTCATAGGAAAATGGTGGTCATTATTACTATGTTATTTCCTATAAATCATAAATTAGCCTGAATATGAATTGTGCTTGATCTATATCTGACCATCATACACATGCATGTGTACCAATTAATAAATAAAGGCACACATGACAATGAAATACATGTTCCTTGTTTAGATGTATATACATGGCAAAGAAGAGTGTATCCTCAAGCTGATCTGTCAATTAGCCAATAGTTCTTCAACTTCATCTAGGCTATCTAGGACATCACTTTCTAGTATTCATGCTAGCACAGCCAGATGAGTTTATCAGAAAGCATAGGAAAGGAAAGCCTGCATACAGGTGAAAGTTTTTATCCTCTCAAGATATTCAAGATACTCTCATTCCTGGTATTGAGCTACATGTATAATCTAGTGTGACACAACATTTGGTCTGCCCTTAACATCTCAAAGGGCATAGGGTAGGAGTTTGGATTGAAGTAGAGTCTTGGTTCAGAATAATGTCAAGATAAGGATTAGGGTTTATTTAGTTTTGGAGGTAAGGGTTTATGTTTGGCTTAACTTGCAGATCTTACATCAGAGCAATTGTTGCCGCAGCACATGTCACTTCACAATTTTAATCTAGAGCCTTCTCTCGAAGGGCAATACAGATCAAATGATAGATCACCTAAAATGCTACTTTGTTCTTGTTTGAATGGGGCTCATCAAAAAGTTTACAAAGGTAATGCAATCTCTCTTTTTTTTTCCCTGACTTATAATAGATTGATCAAAGTGATCTTATTCACAAGGTTGAAAGCCATAAATTAGATTTAAAATCTCTTACCAGTTGTTCACATTTGTTGACATAGAGGTTGACAGTCTTAGAAGCATTCTTGGCAACAAGTATGCTCAGGTTGGGGTCTACACTGGCTACACTCAGCTCACTGAATGACAGAAAGAGGAAATAAGTGGGATCGGATTAATAGACAGACAGACGGACAGACAGACAGACAGACAGACAGACAGAAAGACAGACAGATAGATAGATAGATGGATAGACAGATAGATAGATAGAGAGAGACAGAAAACTTGTTGTATTTGCACATAGCTGCTGAATTGACAAACCTTGAATTAAGGAAAACTTTGGATGGTTGCCATAAAACTGTATGTAACACGATGGCATTTCTTTTACGTTGGCCTTGTGTTTTCATTTTCTTACAAAAAAAAAGAGATTATATTCTTCAAGAGATTTTCTCTTTAAAAAAACATGAGATATGAGTTATTTTTGCCCTCATGACAAATCATTTCATTTGCATGCAACATCATCCTATGGATGTTATTGGGTAGATTGTATCATTTTGTTTTTCAACTTGCTATCTCTCTTGCATATTGAGTCTTAAAAATGCACTTGTCTTCCATTATGAAACTCCCTGTTCTTGGGTTCCCCTCTCCCATCTCGCTTCCTCACCCCCCCCCCCCTTCTCTCTCTCTCTTTCAAAGGACAAGTTCTCCCCAACAAAAAGTCAATTTAAATAAAAGAAAAAAAATCAAACAAGCATAACACTGAAAATTTTATCAAAATCGGATGCAAAATAAGAAAGTTATCACATTTTAAAGTTTCGCTTAATTTCACACAACAGTTATTTGCACATCCTGGTTGGTATGCAAATGAGGAGACTGATGACGTCATCCACTCATTATTTCTTTTGTATTTTATTATATGTAATACGAAATATTCTAATTTTTCTCCTCACTGTGCAATGAAACAACAATTTCTACATGCACATGAGGAATTAGCATTGTTAAATACTATATGGTTCAGTCAAATTGGTCCTTCATGTCTAATCTGTAAAAAATGAAAATGCAAACAATAGAAAAAAAATAGTGAGTGAGGGACTTCATCGACTGTCTCATTTGCATGTCACTGAGTTGTGTATATCACTGTTTTGTGAAAAAATAAGTGGAACTTTAAAATGTCATAACTTTCTTATTTTATATCAGATTTTGATGAAATTTTCAGCGCTTTGCTCGTTTCATTTCCTCTATTTATTCAAATCAACATTTTTCTGGTGTGGACTTGGCCTTAAAAAACAGATTTTGAAGACCCTTTCTCGAGTAATACCTCTGGATTGTCTTGGCAATATTCTCCACCTCACTCTCCGATGGGGGGTACGCTGCTCCACTAGGGAAAACCAGGTTGATAGGATCAAAGAGACGTGATAAGGATCTTGAGAGGTATGCCGTCTCAAAGATGAACAGGGACTCCTTCAAGGCCTTCTCAGGGCTGGAAGTGATGAAAGAGCAGCGGAATATGATATTAAATATGAGATCACGCAAGTGATGATAATGGTTATCTCAGATAGAGTGACATGGGATCCTTTCCAGCAGTCAAAAGAGATACTGATAGTAATGACGACAATGATGATAAAGAATTGGAGAGGAAGAAGAGGAAATGGATGATAATGCTACTGAGGAGAGTGATGATAAAGATCATGAGGAGGATGGTGTGGATGATGGTGATGATAGTAGTGATGGTGATGATAAAGATGACGATGTTGATGGTGAGGATGATGGTGATGTTGATGGTGATACTGATGTTGATGATGGTGATTTTGAGTTAATCATATATTAAATGTAGTAGTCCAAAGACACAGTTATATAACCATTATTTCTTATAAAATTTCTTATAAAAAAGGAAATTTTTACAAAATTTTAATCAAGTTTTGCCTTCCAAGTCAATTTTACCTACAATGTCTACACAAAAGTAAAATGAGCAAATCCTCAATCTCACCTATAATCCTCATCAAACTTTGAGGCCAACATACATATCAACGACGGGCGACTGAGACACCCCATGGGCATCAACCAGTGATGTTGCTACGGAAACAATATTGAACTGCTCTAGCCTTTTCCACAGGTCATTATAGAGTCTGAGAAGTTTGGGATACTCCCCTTCAAAGGCCTGTTTGATAAAAGTTGATGCTGTGAAAAAGAGAAGAAAAAAAAAGAACATGACACTTGTAAAAATGAAATATGCTGAAATATTTCAAGGGGAAGAATACCGAGTCAATCCTTTCACGTGAGGCATATTCAGGATCCCAATTTTTTAAATGGACATTGGCAACAAACAAAGACTCACACTAGACAGTTTTTCTGTGCATTTTATGACATTTATTTTTGCTCAAGTTCTTTTCTGCATCTTTGTGTAACCACACAACAAAAAGAGTCTCCTGCCTCTTATATCGTTTAGTTGCCTCATTTCTCACTGACTTTGGATGCAAGATGTTGCCAACATTGTTGCCAAGCTTTGTTGACATGTACCACACATTAACAAAAAAATCCTTAACTCTGTACTACTAGAATCAGAAGGCTTTTTTCCTTGATCACAAGATTAAATGAAATAAAATCAATTGCTAACCCTACTTACCATTGGCCATTTCTCCAAAATCTTCCTTCATCAGTTGTGTTAGTGACATCCAGAATGAGAGCATTATATTCCCATGACCATCCTGCAATACAAAAAAAACACATGAAGATCATAAAGATCAATATAAAAAGCATAAATTATCCCTATATTTAGAGTTATTGTATTTCTCATGAAAAAGTGTAATGATGAGAGTACAATAGATGTATAGCACTCATGTCAACCAAGCATGATGTTAAGGTGCTCAAAAATACTAAAGGTATTGCCGCATTCCACCAGTCATGAGTAAATTTGTATGTACATTACAAGGAAATTAAGTCCCACTTTGTTTACCTTTTGACCCAATCATTCTCATTGGCTCACATGTGGTATTACCCGAGGATCATATGTACCCAGCATGAAAGTAATTGATGCACACATAAAGAAAAAAGAGCAAGTTTAACAAAAACTTGTACATTTTGGAACAGAGTAACAATCTAACGGACTAACAGGAAAAGCGATTACTAGGTTTCTGCCGAACTTCATTCAGGTGAGACAAAAATGAGAAAAAGACAGATGAGGGAGAGAAAGAGAGGGAGTTAGAGAGAGAGGTAAAGAGGTCTACTCCGTCAAGGTGAACAAACTTTGGAATATTGAATGTTTCATGAAGGGTAAGGAGCGTACCTTCTGTAGCTCATCCATAAAGCAGACATGGGTCACTGGATCTCTCTTCTTAACCAACACTTTCTGTAAATGATTCACCTGTATGCAGTACAAAAAAAAGTTATAATGGGGCAGAGGGGGCCATTGCATCAAATTTACAAAAGATGCTAAGAGAAGTAAAACATTGTAAAAAGTTACACAGAAAAACTCCGGACATCATCATTATTATTTCACTATAATTTAATGACTCATAATGCAATGATGTTTATCAGGACAAGACAATCAAGTTGTGCTACCATTTTCAAAGACTATTTGGGCAATGAAAGAAGCTTGCAATCAATCGCAATTCTATTTAGGGTCAATCATCAAAGATCAATCATACGTCTTGCAATTAATTGCAAATTTGCACTTGATTGCCACTCCCCTACTTGCAACCCTAAGCTCCATCTTTCAAAGAGTTATGATTAATCCAATCGATCGTAAATCTATGGAAATCCATCAGTGCCATAATTTGTTATACCTGTAGGATATTCACACAATGTCCTTTGTAAACATAGAGAAGCACAGTGAATTTTAAAGAAAACAATTAATGAATGAATATACATCATAGTTTTGAACAAACATGCATAATAGATGTTGACATTACTGGCCGTCCATAGTTGTGATAGATCAGATCAATTGGAACTCTTTGTAAGATGGAGCCCTGGAGTATGAATTGTATGCTATAATTATAATTGATATATCAGTTTTCAAATTACAACAAAACTTTGTAATTGATTGCAAATGTTTTCTCAAGACACCCCCAATCCCCCCCCATGATTGATTATTGCTTCACCTGTCCACAAGCAGCATGTATTTGATCCATCAGTTTCTCAAGGTTCGTCCACAGGGTAGCTCTGAACGCTGGTGTGTTCCCTGGAGCGGGCATGGCAGCCTTCCCAGGTCCTGAGGAAAGAAATGAGATACCATTTAATCTGTGAACATTGAAACTCATTGGCTCAAATCCACAAAGTTTGTGAAAAGGTAGGTTTCAACTGTACCATAGTACAGAACCATGGACAGTGCAGATTTCTTCTACTGACAGTAGTGCTCAAAAGTTAGTGAACCCTACCAGAAAATAAACATATCTAAAGTGTTCAAGTACTGTCATATTTTAGATATTTGATTGTGAAGTCAGGTAATAAAATATTATATTCAATAAAGTTTGTTTCTCTGGGCTCACCAAACATGGTAGTTTCGTTTTCTGCATTGAACATTCGGCACAAAGAATTGCATTTTGTGGTGGGGTTCACTAGCTTTTGAGCACAACTGTATCTGTAATTACACTAATTAGACTGCAAAAGTCCAATAATGAATGTGCGCTTTTGGTAAGGGGGCTCAATTTATGCTTAAAGGAAGTGTGATGATACAAAAAAAATTGAACATTATCCATGGTTTTGTACATGTTACAATTAAAACCATCTTCGTGAATTTTAGCCATTAAAACATACTACATTTCGACTGAAAAAATCACAATATATTCTGTGCCTTTTCAACTCTACCCTATAATTTATTTGATTATATACTTGATATATAAAACCAACATATTTTCATACCTTAAACCCCTCATAAAATCACCAATAAAATAAGTCATTTCTGGGCTGCATTTTTTAGCTCACCAGCCAAAACGTGATACACTGAATTACAGTTTACATTTCCTGAGTGTGTTTCACAGACTAAAATGTGACTTAGCATCACATTAAAGGTTCGTTGGTCAGATCACGCACATGGAAAATGAACTACCGCGTATCCATTAATCTGATTATGTGTTAGATGACATGTGCGTGTTGGCGTTTTAAGGGGCTCTTTTTGGCATTTCTAAGCCGATCATTCCGTGGTGTTGAATTATTGTTTCAGTGGCCCAAACATAGAGTAGTGTGTGCAGCGCTCTGTAACCAAAAGGAAAAGGCGGTATATCAAATGTCTATTTGATTGGGTTGGGATGGATTTTGGTGGCAAATTGGCACAAAATCCTTTCAGTAATATTTTCCCTGCACTAAAACAGTCCCTGGTGTCACCTGTGACCCGACTCACTCTCAATGTCACTCTCCAATGCTCATCCAAAACTTACACCAGCGCACAGGTATGATAAGAATCGACATAATGATATCTTTTTTGCTGGGCGCCGGCATCGTCACCTCTTCCTTCTCCTTCACCTCTGTTGTCTCCTCCCTGATTAAACTTCATCTAGTGTCTGCTCTTAACAACGGCCTGTACGTATCCTTCAAGCTTCCAAGATTGTGAAACACTTGCAGGGATGTGGCAACCTGTGTTTGGTTCTGCATTTGAAACACAAAGAAATAATCCAATTGATATAGGAGTACTTTTGTACAGGGGAGGCAAAAGACTATGAGAACTGGAAATTGATGGCAAAACAGGAAAGAGAAGACCAAGGATTACATGGGAAGATATACATGTAGCGAAGAAGGAAAGCAGTAAGGTTGGTCTGAACATAGAATATGCTCAAGACAGAAAGAAGAGGAAGTGCATCGTGGTGTGAGAGTCGGTAACCCTTTGTAAGAGGGAAAATGCTGACCAAAGTATAATGATGATGAACATGAGGTAAATCAGATAAGGTTTCCTATTTCTTTTACAATGCAATCAAATAACAATTACACATGCAGCATAACAATGTTAGCCTATCAATTAAGAATACAAGTGATTACGTGGATCAGAGAGTGACCACAGAAGAATGCAATAATATAGAGGATCATGGCAACTGTACATGTAATTTTCTGATATCTTCAAACATTGCTGTGCATTGTTTATGAAATACTATTTCATATTTGTCATAATTGTACCATTATTGTACCATGATTGAAGGCAATATGAAGAATAGAAGTAAATAGGGTTTAATGAGCATCATGAGAATAATTGATAATCACGTCCTCTTCAGATACTCAAAACACGTGAAAGCCTATAAAAGAATATTGATAAAACCCATGGCCCCATTAGGCATAGGATAAGTTGCCTGAAATCTCTAATGGTTTATGAGTCAAATGTTACATTGTGCAAGGAGTGGATACCATAACGATTGGCAAATTCATGAATGGTTATCCATATTTTTATTGTTCGAAATAGACATGAAATGAAAAACTCAAAAATTTGCTTTGCCCAATTGATCATGGTACATGATGAGGCTCTACCCTTTAATTGTTGACCGCCAAACAGGGATAGCCGCAACTCCCATCTTTTGAAGTCTTTTGGTCTGACGTGGCCGGGGTTTGAACTCCCAACCTCCCAGTTCCCTCAATTCTGCACAAAAACTGAATTTGCCTCAGATGGCATTCCATACTACCAACCTGTGTTTCCATGCCTTGTTGAAGCATCTTCTGCGCCTGTTTCTCAACATCTTTACGAGCTTTCCTGATGAAGAGTGTATCCTGCTCTATCACCTCGATCCCTGTCAGATCTACTCCATGATAAAGGTAGTCTGTCAAAGAGAAGATCAAACACAGTGAGTGTTACTCTCATGGCCATGGTTTAGTTAATCATAGGTTAACTTTGACCATAATTTTATGGGGTGCCATACGTCCAGTGATTCAATATTAAAACTCATCCTGATCCTTTGGCAAAATGTTTTGAAATCACTTACTGTGTTGAGAAATACGGAGATGAAATGAGAATACAACTACTTCTAATTCATTTTTTGTTCAATATTTACCACGATTATTGAAGATGAAATCTAGCATTCAACAGTGTGGAATAAATTTCTTACTTGCAGGGTCTAGGTTCAATTACAGAATACCATTGCATTGGTTAAAGGAAAACAAAATTTGTGGAAAAGATGGAGTAATCACTGTGAGCTTTCCAAATTGTTTCCTCAAGGAATATCATGAAAAATGCAAAGGACTGCCTCTAAAATACCCTCACATTACAAATAATACAAATAAAAGCTGAAACTGTTGGGCTAAAAATTTGTGTGTAGTCCCATACATTCTTCTCCATGTGCAGTGCATGTGACTTTCAGAAGAATCAGAGTATTTTGTTATATTTTGGCAATTCCATAGCTTAACAGTAAACCCTAGGTAGTGGTGTAATATAAGCAGCCTTTCTTAATCACTGTTTCTGTTTTAGTAATCCCCTCCCCCCCTGGATCTTACCAAGTTCATTTAGGCTCTGAGTAGCGTTAGTAATTTCCCTTGCCTTTCAGGTCTTACCTAGTTCATTGAGGCTCTGACCAGCTTAAGTAACCCCCCTCCCCCTGACCCTTTGGGTCTTATATAGTTCATTGAGGCTCTGACCAGCTTTAGTAATCTCCTGACCCTTTGGGTCTAACCTAGTTCATTGACCAGCTTTAGTAATCTCCTGAACCTTTGGGTCTTATTTAGCCCACTGATGCTCTGGGCAGCTTAATAGATAGCCTTTGGATCTAGTTCATTGAGGCTTTGAGCAGCTTTAGTAATCTACTGACCCTTTGTATCTCACCTAGTTCATTGAGGTTCTGAGCAGCTTTAGTAATCTCCTGACCCTTTGTGTCTTACCTAGTTCATTGAGGCTCTGAGCAGCTTTAGTAATCTCCTGACCCTTTGTATCTTACCTAGTTCAGTGAGAATGTGACCAGCTTTTGTTATCTCATAAAACCCTTTGTATCCTACCTAGTTCATTGAGGGTCTGAGCAGCTTTAGTAATCTACTGACCCTTTGTTTCTTACCTAGTTCAGTGAGACTGTGACCAGCTTTTGTTATCTCATAAAACCCTTTGTATCTTACCTAGTTCATTGAGGCTCTGAGCACAGGCGCGCCGGAACACTTTCAGTTTGGGGGGGCAAAATCCCGAAGAGGGCACAATATTTTTGACAGCGTGAGATACCGAAGCGATCGAACGGGAAAGGCTATAGGACCCCCACCCACCCCCCCCCCCCACGGTAAGGATTTTGTGTAAAATGGAGTATAAAAGTTGCGTTTCTAAGTGCATTCAAAAATAAATTTCTTGAGAATTAAACAGTCTTGGAGTTCTTTTTGCTCCTTCTGTTTCCTCCCTCCTGACCCAGCCTGGTGTTTCTTCATGATGCAAGGTCGCAGTTCCAGCAAATTACGAGCCTTATTGCAAACGAAATTGTTTCAAACCAATGTAATATAGGCCTTTTAAAGACTTTAAGATGACAAACATGACCTTACGCAGCCGTGGGCCGCCGATCGAGAGGGCAAAATTCACAAAATTCACCCAAAGTGTGCACGAAATCCTTCAATTTTATTCTAGAAAATGCAAAAGCTCCCCCATCACAAATCCCCTCGCTCTTACGTTTCTTCGAAAATTTAGGTCTTGCAGCCCCACCCACTCCCGGTTTTTTTTTTTATTTTTGCAAACGTCCATGAATAACAAAAGCTGGGATGAACCAGAGAACATAGCTGCCATCTCGATATGATTAGTAACAGGTAATGGGAATAAGTTTTGGAATCTAAAATACATAAGTGCTATATATGAGCTGAAATATTATCAGACAAAACGCCTTCCAATCATGCCAATGAAAAGGAATAGAGGAAAATACGGGGCTGTGAAAATATCTTAAGATTTTTTTTATAGTAGAGCAGTACTGTAACTTATACTGCTTATTTTTTCTTTTATATTCTTTACATTTTTATTCATATCTCGGATAATATGAGTCCGGTCAGAAGACACTTTCACAGATGATTTTATTTTTTTTCATGTCTAAACATCTCTAAGTTGCTTTCGAGTGGGATTCACCATTTTTACAAATTATAAATTATAATCCTCTACACATGATTATTCTGAGTGTAATTTTCTGATAACATTTATATTGAGTTGAAATGACCTTGGTATTTTCTTTAGGGCACTGAATTGTTATTATTATTTGTTTGGCGTCACCTGTGCCTGAGAGGCGAAAAGCGAACTGAATCACTATGATCCACAGGTCTCTCCTCCCGATATAACTTACTGGGGGATGCAGGTGGACCTCGACACCGGGGTGTCCCCCTACTCTTATACGAATAGTGCAGTGGGTTCTTAACATCCAAAGGTGGTGACTCTCCTCTTCACGGGGCCTCCATTTAACGTCCTATCCGAGGGACGGAGTGTTTTTCCATTGTAACATAGCCTGTATCTATGAAACATGGAGAGACGTTTACACACAACGCACTGACTTCAGTCATCCGCCCAGGGTGGACTCGAACCTACGATCTTTGGTTCGACTTCGACGGGCAGACGCGTTATATACCGACTGAGCCATCACCGCTCTCTTGTTATCACTGTATTAACTCAATTTATATTTAGTTCAAAATGAAATAATTGAAACAAGTTTCTCGACATGTTATGATTTCTGGGCTTGACAGCTATGACATAGATTCCATATCTTGCTCGAGTAAATAGTGTTCACGCGCGTTAGCGATATCGAGTCCGGTCTGAGCGTTTCTGGGCGACCGCGCGTTGTTAGACCACACAGCCAGCATCATAGAATTATGAACCTAATCATTGGTGGACCACTATCAATTTGCCATTCGCTTTTAGTCTGAAATGTATTCATTAAAAGGTTAAACGTTATCACACTGTAATAAGATGGAAAAGGGGCTTATCAAAACTATGTTTCACAGAGGAACTGTTCGTCAAAAGACGCGATCAGGACTACTATGATAATGTATTTGCCCCGTCAGGGGCAATTTTTTTTCACTTTTGACAATGGAAATGACAATTTTCAGGCAGAAAAGTGCCTTCATTTACTTTTGTCCCCCCCTGCCCCCCCGCTTCCGGCGCCCTTGTCTGAGCAGCTTTAGTAATCTCCTGACCCTTTGGGTCTTACCTAGTTCATTGAGGTTCTGACCAGCTTTAGTAATCTCCTAAAACCCTTTGTATCTTACCTAGTTCATTGAGGCTCTGAGCAGCTTTAGTAATCTACTGACCCTTTGTATCTTACCTAGTTCATTGAGGCTCTGAGCAGCTTTAGTAATCTCCTAAAACCCTTTGTATCTTACCTAGTTCATTGAGGCTCTGAGCAGCTTTAGTAATCTATTGACCCTTTGTATCTTACCTAGTTCATTGAGGCTCTGAGCAGCTTTAGTAATCTATTGACCCTTTGTATCCTACCTAGTTCATTGAGGTTCTGACCAGCTTTAGTAATCTACTGACCCTTTGTATCTCACCTAGTTCATTGAGGCTCTGAGCAGCTTTAGTAATCTACTGACCCTTTGTATCTTACCTAGTTCATTGAGGCTCTGAGCAGCTTTAGTAATCTACTGACCCTTTGTATCTCACCTAGATCATTGAGGTTCTGAGCAGCTTTAGTAATCTACTGACCCTTTGTATCTCACCTAGTTCATTGAGGCTCTGAGCAGCTTTAGTAATCTACTGACCCTTTGTATCTCACCTAGATCATTGAGGTTCTGAGCAGCTTTAGTAATCTCCTGACCCTTTGGGTCTTACCTAGTTCATTGAGGCTCTGAGCAGCTTTAGTAATCTACTGACCCTTTGTATCTCACCTAGATCATTGAGGTTCTGAGCAGCTTTAGTAATCTACTGACCCTTTGTATCTCACCTAGTTCATTGAGGCTCTGAGCAGCTTTAGTAATCTACTGACCCTTTGTATCTCACTTAGATCATTGAGGTTCTGAGCAGCTTTAGTAATCTACTGACCCTTTGTATCTCACCTAGTTCATTGAGGCTCTGAGCAGCTTTAGTAATCTACTGACCCTTTGTATCTCACCTAGATCATTGAGGTTCTGAGCAGCTTTAGTAATCTACTGACCCTTTGTATCTCACCTAGTTCATTGAGGCTCTGAGCAGCTTTAGTAATCTACTGACCCTTTGTATCTCACCTAGTTCATTGAGGCTCTGAGCAGCTTTAGTAATCTACTGACCCTTTGTATCTTACCTAGTTCATTGAGGCTCTGAGCAGCTTAGTAATCTACTGACCCTTTGTATCTTACCTAGTTCATTGAGGCTTTGAGCAGCTTTAGTAATCTACTGACCCTTTGTATCTCACCTAGTTCATTGAGGCTCTGAGCAGCTTTAGTAATCTACTGACCCTTTGTATCTTACCTAGTTCATTGAGGCTCTGAGCAGCTTTAGTAATCTCCTGACCCTTTGTATCTTACCTAGTTCATTGAGGCTCTGAGCAGCTTTAGTAATCTCCTGACCCTTTGTATCTTACCTAGTTCATTGAGGCTCTGAGCAGCTTTAGTAATCTACTGACCCTTTGTATCTTACCTAGTTCATTGAGGCTCTGAGCAGCTTTAGTAATCTCCTGACCCTTTGTATCTTACCCTAGTTCAGTGAGACTGTGACCAGCTTTTGTAATCTCCTAAAACCCTTTGTATCTTACCTAGTTCATTGAGGCTCTGAGCAGCTTTAGTCTACTGAACCTTTGGGTCTTACCTAGTTCATTGAGGCTCTGAGCAGCTTAGTAATCTACTGACCCTTTGTATCTTACCTAGTTCAGTGAGACTGTGACCAGCTTTTGTAATCTCCTAAAACCCTTTGTATCTTACCTAGTTCATTGAGGCTCTGACCAGCTTTAGTAATCTCCTAAAACCCTTTGTATCTTACCTAGTTCATTGAGGCTCTGACCAGCTTTAGTAATCTCCTAAAACCCTTTGTATCTTACCTAGTTCATTGAGGCTCTGACCAGCTTTAGTAATCTCCTAAAACCCTTTGTATCTTACCTAGTTCATTGAGGCTCTGTGCAGCTTTAGTAATTTCCCTAGCTCCACCCTGAAGCTGTCCATGAAGTCTCTTACTAAGGTACAAGATTCTGATGATTCTTCTTAACAGATCACAGGCCTCCTAGTTTTTTTTTAATCAAACATGAAAAGGTCACATTAAACATTACATGAATACCTAAATGATAGTGATGGTAAGCAGATTGGTTTATTTACGACTGATTATAATTTCATGATTTAGTGTATTAAGTGGACAAGTGGTTGCAACCATTTTTAAGGAGTTTGGAAATGAGAATCTCAAGTGCATCAATGAAAATTAATGCATTGTGAAAATTGAATGCTTGTACAGACAGTGAGCTCCAGCTCAGTGAACCCACAATCAACACAGCCAATGACATTTACAGCTTACATTATGTGCATGTACTATGCTGCAAAACTTTGGCTAAAGGAAGCAAGTGACACATCAGTAAAATTGGAGTTATTGTTGTTTCTGAAACACCCTTTGTATTTTGCACATTCAGGCAAAATTTGAGTAAGAAATTATCGTTTTATGGAAAATTATTGAAGAAAACATGCTGTTAAATTGCACTGATGCCTACAATGTATGTAAATGACGAACACACATTGCTCATTTATGACAAATGATACTTTTGTAACTTGCTACCTTTTGCCAGAGTATGGCAGTATGGTTACTGCCAACACATAAAAATTGAAGTTATCAGGGTTTTGATATTTGCATATTCAAAGGGTACAATTTGGTGATAATATTGATGGTATCAATTGGGATAAATCACTTTTTTCTAAAAAGTGGATCACTCAAATTACATTAAATTCTGTTTTGTTTTATTTAGCATATATTTTGAAGGGTGCTGAAATCATGAAAGTACAAAATATGTCTTCTAAACTGTTCTTTACTTGGGTATTAAAAAAAAGAATATAAGTATCAAGTTTAAAAAAATATTTATCATACATGTTTAGTCAGAAACAGGAAAATACTCACTTGAAGTCTTCTGAGCTGTGCTGTCCTTGCAACTATCTTGTTGTATGGTTCAACGATCTTTGTTTGAATCCTGAAAAAAAATATGATTTGACCAGTGGATGTAATGATAATTGATAATGCCGAACACTTTTCAAAAAACATATTTACAAATTACAACTACAAGCAGTATCAAGTTATAATCATTAAAAAAATCATACATTTCTGTCTGATACACCTTCCAAAGTGCTACATGTTTGTCTGAAAAAAGAATTTGTGGATGTTGATAAAATATCTTCGAAAATATGCTGTAAAAGATCCTTTCTTATAAATCCTCACTAGTTTCACAATTTATGGTATTGATGACATGTAGCCTTTAAATGACTCGTATTAATGACTGGTAATCAACATATCTGAAGGAATTTAATACCTTTCTACGGCTGCTTGTAATGATTGTATCCTTGTTTGCATCATTTGAAGGACGCCCTCTAGTGTTTCGATTCCTGTAGCCTGTGATAGCAAATCTTCATGATGTGCTCCAACCTGTATTTTGCAACAGAAAATAAAATATTCTTTAAAATATCTCATGAAAGATGTGATAAATCTATTTGAACCCTACAAAACAGTTTAAATTCAAAATCAGTTATGCTTCTGAAATGGAGTGTATTTTCAAAAAGGCTATTTCCCATCACATCATACATGTCTATCTGTGCAGTCCAAATATTCACTTAACCAGAATTTCTTTTGAACATTCAAGAAGAGTGGCGAATGCAGATGAACGCCTTCCCAAAGGACAAGGGTGCTGCAGGAGAATTTGAAAGCCAGGCCTTGCAGTTCAAAGGTCCTGGGTCCCGTAACACAAAGGTTAGCGATTAATCGCTCGGTGAAATGATGCATCAAGATAATCGTTGTAATGTATACACATTACTAGACTGACAAGGAACCAATAAAAAATTTTCTTCCAAATTAATGATTTATCGCTAACCCTCGTGTTATGGGAGAAGAGGTTGACTCTAGAGGACGAGGGATTGTCTCACTCCAAGAGAACTGTACCTAGGGACCAGGGCCTCGTAACACAAAGGTTAGCGATTATTCGCTCAATGAAATGACCTATCAAGATCATCATTGCATGTGCATTTTGCTCAGTAGACTGATAAGGAACCTATCAGAATTATTCTTTCAAATTGTGTTACAGGACACTGGAAACCTGTCCAGTGAGCCACAACACCTCTTTAGACAGCTTAATTTGTGCATACACTAAACAGTAAGTAACGATGACAAACAAGTGACAGCTTACCTGGGCATGCAATTCCTTGTCCAAAAGGCTGATTCCTTCAGCCATTTTGGCCAGCTGATCTGATATTGCCATCGTTTGCATGACTCTGTTGGTGTGATCACGGACATCAAAGTCAGCTGACACAAACTCCAGAAAAGTTTCTACATGCAAATGAGATATCAAAAGGTTACAAAGGGGTTTGATGAATTCAAAAGAAAAAGAAATTCAAACCACTCAAAAACATAATAAGAAGATAAGCCTCCCTCATAAATTTTCAATTTTCAGCATGGTATCAACCCTGATTATGACTCATTTGTGACACTTGAAAGTAATAATATAAAAAGTGAATTATCTCTATAAATGCTAAATGCACCACCTCTTATATGCGCTACTGTCGCCTATAGGTTAATAGTACTGTTATGTTTTGGTACTAGAAGTGGTATATAAAAGGTTTTTTAAACAAAGATTCAAAAGACAGAGTAACTCATGCCTTCATTCGACATGGCAAGCTTGATTCACAAGCCAGCACAGTTAATCACCACAACACACACCAAACAGATTATATGGGCATTATCACTCACCACATGAAAGTCTAAATTTTAACTAAAAAAAGTCCCCTTTAAAAAGTCAAATTTCGACATTAAAAATGTAGATTCTGTGACATATTTCCAGAGCATGCAGTGGCTTAGCTAAAAGTTTAGAAGCCGTGTTGCCAAAAAATACGCTAAAAATGAAGAAATCAGTGGTTTTGTTCCGAGTTTGCAAATGTTTTCACAAATTTAGTATATCTTCAAAATAACCAATAAAAAAAAGAAACACTCTACCGCATTGAATTTGCACAGAAATCAAGTTAACGGCATGGGGTCAGAGCTTGATGTGGGAGCGAATGGCCACTACTACAATTTCCAGGTTGCATATTGCATGAGGTGCAGTGCAATTCAGCTGCGCTCGCACGCATTGACTTTGGGCCATGAGAAGTAAGGTATTAGATTTGCGTCCGAAAAGTTTTCAAATGACATGAGGCTTTTTTTCATTATTCATTATTTACATGACATCATCCAGCCACTGCCGAGAGCCAATTTATGAATGAAAATATAGTAAGCATGCGCATTGCAAGCCTTCCATAGCCCCACTGCACACAGTATTCCACTAAAACAAGTGTGCAATTCTCTATCACATCGTACCAAAATCGACCTAGAATTTCACTTTCCTATATTTTATATGAATTATGAAAGGTATTCTCGGAAGGTCTACCGCACAGGTAAGTGAATTTCGATTACCGTAAGTAACGGTGTATTAACCGCACCCGTGTATTAACCGCACCCCCAACTTTGGACTAAAAAAAAAAAAAAAAAAATCTCACATTTACATGCATATTTGAGGTACGAAGAAACAAAATCTAAGTTTTCTAAGATTTCAAAGTATCCAAAGAGATTACCGGTATGCAGATATATGCTGTTCTTGATCAATTCATCTACAAATGTTAGAAAGAAAGAACGGTCCCGACAATATTGGCAACTTACACACTCGCTCACCTCACAGTCACAGTGTACACACACAGCACTGCCATTACATTGCAAACTACGATACAGTACAAGTCATGCCAGTACATCTTATCAAATTATGATCTGTGTCTTTCCCAGGCCCAGCGTAGAAGGAAGAAACATTCACATTTCTTGCATCACAATCTCACAATCACTTTCAGAAATTTGATGTCTTAGCATGAATTTTGGATACGGGATTATAGGAAGGTTCAAGAAACAAAGAAATTGGCATTTTTTCCATTTGTTTTTTACGGCTTCTTGCCGTCTTTCTCGTGCATGGTTTACATGGTATCTTGTGAAAAGCAAACAGGAAGGAAAAAAAACAAGCTGGCGCGAAACGGGACTTTGAATAGCGCCAGCTTAAGTCGCACTATAACCACATTACAACGCAATCTCTATAAGCTCACTCAACTCTCGCTCAGCGTATGCGGTGACAAAATATTACCGAGTATGCTTGGCGTCTCTTTAAATTCACCAGGGAACTTCACTACTTTGAATCGAGAATAAAGTCAAAATTAGTGTCATGAAGGTGGGTGCGTTCGTTATGGACAACATTTAATTAATATTGCAATAATCGCTTCCCATTACCCGCGGCTCATACTCCTCTAAACGACATTGCCTGGGCGGCTACGCCCGGCCACTCGATGTGTTGTGAACTGGCAGACATCGTACATGTACGGGAGGGGTTACGGCGGGCTGGCTCAGACCCGTCACTGTGTATAAACCGCACCCCCGACTTTTGCTTCTGCCCCGCCGAGAAAAAGGTGTGGTTAATACACCGTTACTTACGGTACTTCTTGCTTTTCGGTCAAAATCTTACGAATTAATGTCAATATGGCATCGTGTTCGTTGGAGTTTGTAGAGTCTATCGCAACGTGTACAAAGTCAATTGATTTCCCGGTTTCGGAGCGTCGTGTGAATATGCATGAAATTGCAGAGTCTTGATAATTTTTGATCGATACTGGAGCAATCCGATCACGAACCAAGACCATTTCTCGCGTAGACAATGTGACCGAATATCGTTATCGATACTTTCGCACGCAGTCCGAAGGAATTATTTTGGCGACACATGATCTGCGCGATAGGCCAATCAGCGATCTCCGATTCGCTGAGCCGAGACGGTCTATCCGTTGTACACAATCTATGGACAATTTACCATAGACAGCTGGCAGCCGTCTATGGAAAAAAACAGAAAAATCAAGTTAAAAGGAACAAAAACAGTGACACTTACCTCGGCTGTCGCACAAATTCATTTCCCTGTTTTATCCGAACTTTTATCCGAAGTACAGAAACATATGGCCATTGAGTCCCCTGTACAGATCGCGATAGAACTTCGGTCTCTGTATTTGGTGAGTGAAGCCAACGGAGTTCAGCTGAACAACCAAAATAACAGAGACCGAAGCTTTTGGTCTATGTTTACCACAGCTGTGCGAAGATCGAAGGTGCACTGCATGCATGTAGTAAGTGCGTAAATAAACCTTTTCTGCCCTGCGATGATTTGGAACTCGTAATTTTGTAAAGTAATGAATTATTTTTTTGAAATAATGCAATTTTTTTGAAATAATGAAATTTTCATGCAGGCGGTTTGGGAGCATGCAGGCAGTGGACACAAATTTATAACTTTCATTCTCTTGGCCTTGTCTTTGAATGTACGATGTCCAACGAAAGGCAGGGGCTGTCGAATTGCGGTCGCAAAACATGGTGGTATATTTCACGATTTTATAAAATATCAAGATAGAAATTAGAAAGTAATAAACATTGTAATTGAAAATAGACAAATATGTTTAACAACCATTGATGCACATTTAGTTTTGTGAACAAGAAGTTTAGAACATAAAATATTGCAGAAAAGCGTAACATGTCAAATTGTGGGCAGGTTACTTCAAATGGATTGGAAAATTATCAACTTTTGCTGCATTGCTGCCTCTCTGGCATCCGTCTGTTTCGAGGAATTTAAAAAAAAAAAATTTATTTTGCAAAGCCTAGCTAACCTTTGGGTAGCTTTCTTGCAGACCAGTGATAAGTTTATTTTTTCATCAATTCTCTTTTTGACAATTTGCACATTTTCTTTATTATTGTTTCGACTTTGTCTGTTATTAATATAACTTGGAATGTTTGTGTCTGTTGCTCACTCTTTAAAAAAAAGATAAAAATAACCAAACATATTCTAGAATATATATACTACGATGATAAAATAATTTTGTCAATACAAGGCCCAGAGAGGCTTCGAAATATTAAATGACCATCCAGAACGCAGAAAGTTGGCGGTCTTGCCAAAAAAAATAGAACCAGAAGCCCAAAACAAAGACATGAAAGAGGGCTTGACATATTCTGGAATGTGTGGGACTGAAGTCACTGAACTAAAATAAATCTTACTTCCTCGGTTTTTTAATAATTTTAAATAATGTGACATTTCTTGAAATATAAAACAAGCAAACATCAGCTTACCATCTTCTGTAAGCTTTTTCAATAATGCATCCTCCATTTTCCCTCAAATATAAATAACAATCTGAATCAGTGAATCTGAACCTCCTTCGGCCTCGGGGTAGCTCAATCGCCACGTAACCGGTGCAATGAATACGAGTCGGCCGCGCCGGCGGCGCCGGTGCAGCGCAGTACCGTACATACAGTGCAGGGGTCTGGCAGGGGTACGTGTCGCGAAAATCCAGGGACGGGGAGAGGGCCAGGGGGGCGGGGTGAGGGGATCTACCGTATACCCCTCCCGTTTTACGGAGGATGGGTGGGGTGGCCTGTACAATCATCCCCCATGCCCCTACTTTTCCGGGACAGAAAAAAAAACATAAGTATTTTCATTCAACGTGTAAACTAAACAAAACAAACTTTTTGTAGGAATCCGGCCATGAAGAGAATGAAATAATTGTAAAAAAAAGAACAGGGACCTAATTAAAAAAAACTGAGGAATGGTAAGAAGATAAGGCCTTATCCTGAAATAAGTCACCTCTCTTCTCGTGTGTGTCATTGCGTATGTGCTCGTTGTTTACAAAGTCAATGGGAGATGAAAGAAGCAAGAATTCACCGCTGCTGACGAAATGAACGGCAGTGAATGGAGTGGTGACTTATAACCAGGATAATGCCGACCAGAATTTAAAAAAAAAAAGCTCAGAAGAGCCTGGTGCGAATACCAAATAGAAATTTTGAGCCTTCCCCAAATGAACAAAACATTTCAATTCAAAATTGTAATTACTTCATTATTAGCTGCCTACGGCTTTGACTTTACTCAGACTTCGAGGTAAGCTTGCAGCAAAGCAAAAAACACGAACTTAGGATATACCAGACATTACCAAGAACTTCAATTAATTTATAAAGGACATCTCCCTAAACACATAATGCAATACCAAAGTGCGAGCTGAGGAAATGTTGATATCAAGACCTGAAAGTGGGACTTTAAATTGAGCTCTTGTAGAAATTCCAAGACGATACATGGATCCGTCTACTGTAGAATACTTGTTCCATCTCTATCTCTTGCTCCTTTTCATTCTCTCTATTCTTTTCTTAATTTCCTAGTTACTCTTCACACTCACACAAAACATTTCCTCATTACAGCTTTCCATCCTTGATCTTCTTTGATAAAAGATATGCAACATTTATACAGCACTTGATAAAAATGCTTATATTAACACGCTGCATATATCAGCTATTATCACTATCGATATTTCCCTCACACTTTCTCCCCTCCTGCCCTTTTTCTCACCCTCTACATTTCGGACAATTTGTAAATCTTTTTTTTTCTAATCAATGAATAAATAGATACTCTAGGTCAAAGTTCAAGGCTATTTATTTGAAATAATTATGTGTACATACAAAATAGAAATTTACATAACATGGAATGTAAATTTACAACCTAAATCTAAATGCTAAAACTTGCACTCCATCCTTTCTGCATTGCTGTGTTCTATATGTCTAGCTTGGAGCAGTTTAAAAAATAAAGACCTCATTGGTAAGCAAAATGATTTTTGATCAATTATACACCAATGGAAATCTAAATGAGTTCAAATATGCAAAGCATTTGTCGATCTATGTATGGCAAGCCATTTTTACCATAAATCCTATTTGTTAAAAGCAAGAATTTATTTTTTGTATAAAGATCACATCCTTGAAATTACGGATAGTCTTTGATTTCTTGACACAGTATAAAGAATTCATTTTGAGTTAACAAGTTGCAAATCTTGGTATCAAGAATTTAAATTAAAACAAATAAATTCCTGATAATGAAAAGGGGACGACAAGGGGATCAAACAGCTTGTCATATACTTTGGCATATGCTGTCAAGCCTTAACAACCTCCATGTATCATGAACAAATTCTAAGCTGTAATGGCTGCACACATGCAAATTAGACACTAATGGTATTAAGAATGAACTTGTCTACACACACAAATGAAAAACTGTGGACTAAACATAATATTCTAGGCTGAAAATAGGATTTAGCATAAACTTTGGCACTTTGGAGAACAGCTTTGATGTAAGAATTAGAGTCAGTGATGTCAGTTTCTTAAAATGGAAATTAATACTCAAAAGAGAATGTACACTAAATTCCATAGCAACTATTCAGCCAAAAACAAGTGAATATTTTATATTACAGTCGTGAATTAAGTTGGTAAAAACTTACCAAACTTAAAGGACAAGAAATGAATTAACTACCAGAGAAAATCACTTTGGAAGACCATCATATACATACACTTGGAAAAAAAAACACTGACAGTTAACACATCTAAGATCAGGCTAAACATATAGCTTATCCACAAGATTTGAGTGGAATAGTACTTATACATATTGCACAGTTAACAGCAGTAATTATACTTGTGGTATTGATGCTTCTAATCTTCCACAAGTTGTTCAGATTTGGCTTGAGAAAACCCAACAAAAAATAATAAAAAGCAGCACTTTTCTATTAACTACACAGCAAATAGTTGTATACCAATCTGAATTAGATTGTTAAGAAGTTATTTTGAAGCATGTAACAAGATTGTTTGCATGTTTAGTTTTTCCATTACCTAAATACTTATAGACAGTTGACACTTATAATCAATCATTCAGTAACAATATTTTAACATCAAAATTGTTGTAGGTATTGGTTGCACCATTTACAATTCAAAGAGTCTATGTATTTAAAGAAAAAAAAATATGAAGAACTATAAAACTATTTCCCCCCTTTGGCAGTGTAAGTCAATTAAAGAACAGGCTTTAGATGTATGTATAATATTAAGTAATGAATACAGCACATTAACATGGGAGGAGGATAGAGACAACAAAATTTGAGGAGCAGAACATCTCCTGCAGGACGGTTACCGGAAATACATTTAGTTTAGGATTATTTACCCAAGGCTAAGAGTGAGGGAAAAATTCTAAAATGTAATATCCACAACTGGCACTAAGGTACTAGAGTTATAGGAACTTATTAAACCGTAGTTGTCTATTAATACAGTATACTATAAGTAATAGGCTTGGCAGAAATTAGCAATACATCAAACTAAGTTTGAAAACACATGTTAGGTAAGGTACATAGAATAGGCAAGAATGTGAATTTCATATTTAGTATGTCATTTCCATTGGATTCGAAAAACCTTTCATGACGCATCCTCACAAAATCTAAATAAGATTCTGAGACATATCACAAGCTAAAAGGATGCTTGTCATTTATAATGAATACAAGGAAAGTAACCTTGTCAAATGAATGGCAGTGTTTTGACTGATGTAGAAAGGGGTGACAAATCATTTCAAATGATTCGCAATAGACATGTGCATAATATTAACGGGGGAAAGATGTTTCTCATGAAACCTGATAGACTGCAAAAAAGAAACAAGTGGCATCTAAGCATACAGTAAGTTACATCATAAACATAAATACCTGGCTAATGGATAAGCCTAGATGATAGCCAAAGATAGAATGGGAAATGATCTGAGAGCTAATAAAGTCGTTAATCTGATTGGCTAAGAGAAAAATTGTGAGTGACAATCATGGAGATGTTTTGTGTGAATTGCTCCCAAAACAATCATTTCGGAATAAACATTTCAAATCAGGTTCTCGTTTTGAACAGGACAAAGGAAAATGATTAAAGAGATAACATTGTTCAAATGTTGATTTGTTGACTATGTCATTGAGTAATCATTGTCAAACAAACTCACTTGTATTTGGCATGTAGCAAGTCCTATTATTCCCTTATGGTAGGCAAGATCAATTAATACAACATGCAAGGGGCAGAATATATCATAATGTAGGCAATCCATACAAGGGTAAAAATTGTCCAATACAAAGAAATATCATTATTAAAGATAATATACTGCATCATTCACATCATGTCTCCATGTTTACATGATGAAGTTAACACCGAAAACAATAGCATTTCTTAAAACTAAAAATATGAACATCACAAGTCTATAACCACAAAAATAAACAGTTCTCACAATGTGATATGAACTAAGCTGCTTTTCAGAGTTGTTACATGTACTTCCAGGCTTTGTTTCTGGTGGAGTTTATACGACAGACATTAAAAGACATACATATAAAAATATTGCTAAGCTGAACTGTACGAGACAACTCCTCTCAAGAGAAATCTTACATACTAGTCATAACTTCACTAGTATATCCATACACATACATAAAAGACAACAACTCTCCTTCCAATCACCATGTCTATCAAATATCAGTGTTCTTTTCTTTTCTAGGAGGTCTATCAGTGAAACATTTCAATCTAGACAGCATACGATACTTGGATCACCCCTCCCATTTCCTGAATATCATCACTGTTCAAAGTTAAAGTTGGTGGCCAATAGTCCTCTACCTCGACCCCTTCCTCTCCCTCGACCTCTCCCCCTGTTGAACCCCCTTCCATTTCCTCTAAAATCCCCTCTATACCCAGAGGAGTAGTCTTCCATCATCTGTCTAGTATTAAAGAACCCTCGACCATATCCAGGAGATTGGTACAAATTCTGCTCCCTCTGGGAATATGGTGATCCTGGATCTTGATTTGCAGAACTCCATTTGGTTTGTTGGGCCACTCTCTGAGGGGACGTTATACTGCTTTCTCTCCTACCAACATTGGGCTCGGTGAAAGCGGAAGCACTCGAGACAAGTCCTCTTCCTCTACTCACATATTTAACAAAGTCTTTTGTACCTTTGGCATTATCTGATGAAGTTGAGCACTGAGGAAACGGGACTTGCGAACTTCCCAAAGCTTCTATGCCAGTAGTTCTTGTGCAACTGTAATGGGAATCATTTGATGAGGAGTGGACAGAAACAGGAATTGCATAAACTTTATTATCCCTTGGTTTCATTTCTGAATTCAAGGAAAGTTTTCTTTTTTCTGGAATTCTCTCTTGATGTCTTGGTGCCCAGGAAGAAGCACTGAAGTCTTCACCAGTTTCTTCATCAGAATTACCGTTCCTGTTACTTACAGAAGATTGTCCAGAAACAGAATTACCCTGATGTCTCACACCTGATGGTACCTTGTCCATGGGAGTAGATGTACTCGTATTTTGCCTCTCAGACCATCTTTGACCCCCTTGGTTAGGACTGGGAGATATCTGGGGGTTGCTTCCTTTTTTTGGTGCAGGGTCTGTTGCCTTAGAATCCCATTCATTTTCAGATGTACTCCATCCACCATCTGACCAACTTTCCGAAGACCTGTCCCTTTTGGAATTCCATGCTCTTTGAGACTGAATGGCCTTGACATCACGCTGCTGTTTAATACTACCTGATGTCTGATGTGGTGAAACTGATGCTTGATAAGCTTTATGTAGCTCTTCTTGACTGTTTGATCTTGAACTATCCCTTCTCTGTGTGAAAGATTCACAAGCTTTGGGACTAGGACTTACGTTGCTCTGACCATTCTGATTCAATACCTTGCTGATGACTTGTCAAATCTTTGTATTGTTTTGAAGAGCTCTCAAAGCTGCTACTTTTCCTAGCTGCATGATCTGTAACATTAATAACCCATTCATTTTCTGATGTATTCCATCCACCGTCAGACCAGCTATCTGATGACTTGTCTCTTGGAATTCCACGCTCGTTGAGACTGAATAAATTTCACATCACGTTGCTGTTTAATGCCACCTGATGTTTGATGAGGTGAGACTGATGATCGCTTATCTTGACAAAACACTTCTTCCTGGTTTGATCTTTCACTATCCCTTCTCCATTTTCTTGACCTTGACCATTCCCTGTCAGAGCCAGAGCTGCTGTGACTATTTCCTTTTTCTCTACCGTTAGACCTCTCACCGCCTTGCCGAACATGGACACCACTCTGCTCAATTCTAAGATGTCTCACTTCCCTCTCCATCTTTTCTGCAATGTCACTTTCCCTAGAAGCTATATGTACTGGCTTTGCTCCTCCAAAAATGGAAGAGGCAGTTGCAGTATTGTCAAGAACCTGTTCATCTGGTTGTGTTCTCTTCTGCAACACCATCTCCTTTCTCTCCCCTGGAGACACTCCATCAGAGGATGGATCTAGTGTGTGTGTACTGCTGTCAGTCCTTGCAGAATGTTCTTCTGCACTACTTGTTCTGCCATCCCTTCCCTTGTCTCTATCATAACCCAACCCTTCAAGTGGCATACAGGGGACAGCACCTGGAACATCACTTTTCTCTGGACTAATTGTGTTGCTTGGATAAATCTCCTTCAATCTTTTGGCATTTCCTGAAGAACTGTCACTATCCATGACAAGATCAGGTAAGGGGTCACCGGTGGTGTCATACCAGCCTCTACTTGGAGCTGTGAAGCCATCCAGGTTTGGACAGTCCTCTTCTATTGAACACCAAGGCTTGGAGGACATCACCTCTGGATCATCACTGTCATAGACGTCCCAGATCTCTGTCCCATCCTTCTCCTTGCTGACTTTCACTTCTCCCTTTTCTCTATGCTCTGCTTTCAAAATAGGAGTACTGCAAACTGGAACAACACCAACTGTATCTGAAGAATTCATTGCTTCAGAGCTACCATCACTTGTCCTTTCTGGTGTCAACTTCATCTGTAAAACAACTCCTCCACCATCCGTTATTTTACTTGAAGAGATCCTTGCAACAGGACTTGTAGCACCATCTTGTTTCACTTCGCCAAGCTGTCTTTCAAAAGAATCCACTGGCACCTGTTGATTTGTCTCAACCGCTCCTGTAACATGAACCTGTGGTTCAACCGTAACATTCTCTTTCAGGCGAAATGGATGCTCTTTCTTTGGAACATCTTGGACGCTTCCTTCAAGTCCCTTGTTCTCCTTCTCAGTTTCTTCTTTCTCCTCTGCCTGAGGGTCATCAAAGCTCTTCATGGTTTCCTCCGTTGGTGGCTGACATCCGACATAGGCACCATTCTTCAGACAGTATTTCAGCAGTGCCCGCCAGTGATAGTCCTGTGGAGATAAAGACAAAGTCAAATCATTTCAGTGGGCAATTATTTCAAGCGAAGTTTTCAAAAGTGAGTGAAACATTACCATACCATCGTAACATGTTTTTGACATGATTAAGGTTAGCAGATCATAACATCATGAAAATTAGTCAAACACTGTACCTTGTAATGCTGAAGGCGTATTGTAAGTATAAAAGCTTACACTTATTAGTGATGACAGATAAAATTCAAAGAAATTGCAGTAAAAAAACAAGTGGAATGCCTCTGGCCGTCTCACCTGCATCACGCAGTTCAATATAGCAGCAGTGCTGACTTTGAAAACTACTCTAACTCGCACAAGATGTTCAGTGATACATGGTTACTCTTATGTCCACTTTTTATGAACTAGACCAATAAACTTACAGAGATATGATGGTTATTCAACAGATACACCCAATTCGGCCAAAGTTCATTGACCTTTGACCTTGGTCATATGACCTGAAACGCGCACAGGATGTTCAGTGATACTTGATTACTCTAATGTCCAAGTTTAACGAACTAGACCAATAAACTTTCAAAGTTATGATGGTAATTCAACAGATACACCCAATTCGGCCAAAGTTCATTGACCTTTGACCTTGGTCATGTGACCTGAAACGCGCACAAAATATTCAGTGATGCTTGATTACTATTATGTCTAAGTTTCATGAATCAGATCCATAAACTTTCAAAGTTATGATGAGAATTCAACAGATATCCCCAATTCGGCCAAAGTTCATTGACCCTAAATGACCTTTGACCTTGGTCATGTGACGTGAAACTCATGCAGGATGTTCAGTGATACTTGATTAACCTTACGTCCAAGTTTCATGAACTAGGTCCATATATTTTCTAAGTTATGACGTCATTTCAAAAACTTAACCTCAGGTTAAGATTTCGATGTTGAATCCTCCAACATGGTCTAAGTTCATTGACCCTAAATGACCTTTGACCTTGGTCATGTGACATGAAACTCTAATAGGATGTTCAGTAATACTTGATTAACCTTATGGCCAAGTTTTATTAACTAGGTCCATATACTTTCTAAGTTATGACGTCATTTCAAAAACTTAACCTCAGGTTAAGATTTGATGTTGACGCCGCCGCCGCCGCCGCCGTCACTGTCGGAAAAGCGGCGCCTATAGTCTCACTTTGCTTCGCAGGCGAGACAAAAAACTTTCATGACATACATATAAACTCACTAAATTGCCTTTTCTTGGCAAGTCCATCCATTCTATTTCATTTCATTATCTAATTAATCAAGCCTTATTGGATTTCAGGGATGCACCCTTTTCCATTATTGTTTTAATTATATTTTGCGATTTAGTATTTGTATGCTATGTATATTTCTATTTCGTATTTGTGTTGTTTTAATCAGTTTGATATTTCTATTTTTTTTCTATTTTTAACCTGTACATATGTATTTTTAATGAAAATGAATGAATGAATGAATGATTGAATGAATGATTTTTTTCAATTCAATTTGCATTTACTTCATTCTTGATAAAAACAATTATAAAGCAAGGTATGAGAAACAATATATTTACAAGAGTAAAAAATGAAAATGAAATGGGGGAACTGCATAAATAAAGCCAAGTGGCCTTGTGTAAGCAGTTCCCAAAACATTGATAACATGTCATGGTATAGAGAAACAATAAGATAAAGAATTAAACATGATATTGAACAAACGAATTAATGAATTTACTTATTAGCCAAAGTCACTTAAGATCTCCTCACTTCCTGTTTATCTTTTTTTTTAAATGATGAACATTGAACTTTGTGATATCTGGCAATGTATTTTTTTTATTGTAATCTTTGAACGGAAAATTAACGCAACCTCAAATCACATCTTGTTCCACTATAATTGTTAATCGTTATTCAACTTGTAATTTTTGAGTCTCTGTGATGTTCGAAGAAAATCTGAAGGCACTGAAACTTACATTGACAAGAAGATGGGGATTCCCCACGACAATGAGCAGGGCTTGGGGTCGTGTTATGGCAACATTGAAACGTTTCGGGTTGCTAAGGAATCCAAGCTGATGCCGGATGTCAAAGTTCATCAGACTGGCACTTGACCTCACCTACAAACAAGAGGAAGTTGAAAGAGACATACACTGGTGTTCTAATTAACACATTCTGTTCTTCAGTGACATTTATAAAAACATACAATACTGTAAATAGTAAAAAAAAATTTTTTAAAGAACTTTCTATGAATAATTGGAGATAAAGCTTGGATTAACAATTTAAATAAGAGTAATGGGTAGATTTTTAACTTAATGCACATTTCTATTCTTTTGGGTTTTGCTTTGATATTCATGACTTTTAATGGATCTTTAACCCTAACCCTCGACTCAATGAGCAAAACTCTAATAATATCAATAATAAAAATAGTATTACGTCTATTTATATAGAGCAATTACTATGTTCATACACTCAACTGCGCTTTGATAAGTTTAATCATATTATTACCCTGGCCGTAGCTGAGCTGCCATATCAGCGCTAAAGCATTAAGGAATAAATCCTACCGGGTACCCATTTACCTCACCTGGGTCGAGTGCAGCACAATGTGGGTAAAGTTCTTGCTGAAGGAAAACACACCATGACTGGGATTAAAACCCATGTCCCTCTGATTGAAAGACAAGAATCGTAACTACTAGACCATGATGCTCCTACTACTTGTTGGAATTAAATACATGTAAGACGGTCACTACATTTACCCTACACATATTTAAACATGTAGGGTTGGAGAAAATGTATCTTTTCTTAAAACCAGATTAGTTGGACTGAAAAAATTGTGTTTTCCATGAAATTCTGTTAATTCGGTGCTCCTTTTGTAGTGAATATTTCCACTTTCCTTATCGAAGATAACTAGGGATTCTAACATGAGGAGATTGTGACAGAGGCACTTGTCTGCACAGTCTGCTTGCATGAGGTAAGTTGGAGTCAAAACAAAAAATTGACTGACTGACTTTGGCTAAGATTACTTTGTCAAAGTAAACATTTTATTCAAGTTTTCTTATAAACACCTTCACAGACCAGGCAAAAGCTCCTGTAAAACTACGTTGTACCCTTAAATGAATCCTCACAAATTTGGTATCAAGAACATTCAAAATGGAAAATAGTACTATCTAAATTCTGTACCATGCTATGAATACTTTAAATTGAAATTTACAGCTATTCTGAGTTTTTTTGTCAGTAAAATTGTAGTGATGTAACAGATTTAGAGCCAATTTTACCTTTTCTCCTCCTAACCCACAGGGTTGCAATTGAACTAAAATATCCATATTCCTTACTTTCTCCCATATTCATTTTCAACTTTAGAAAATATGGATTTTTCTGAATTTTTTTTTTCTGAACTTCATATGTGATGCAAATTGCCACTTTGCCAAATCTCCCCCATAACAGTATATTGCGCAAGGACTGTCTGAAATGTCTTACCGTTGATATGATGATGACCAGTCTTTCTTGACCCTGAAACTCTTCTACTGATCCTACTTTGGTATCTAAAATATCTACACTATCTAGGAGAAGGTTCAACTTGTCAACCTAAAAACAAATCAAAGAACACAGGCAATTCCATAAAATCATCAACTTTTGGTACATATAACTCTCTTATTTCTCAAGTCATACTTCATTAATAATAATAATAGTTACATTTATTTAACGCTTCATATGTTGACTTCTAACCAAGCGCTTTACATTATCATCCCGGTCGTAGGATCCATCTCTGTTCCACACATAAAGTGTACCATCTCCACTCCCTCCGTTTATCGGTGCACATGTGCCAATCTAATCACATTGAATTTCTGGGTACCCATTTAACACCTGGGTTGAGAATGACAAATGTGGATAAGTGCCTTGCCAAATAACATTAGCACAAGGTGGGATTCGAACCCTCAACCCTTGGTTGACTGAACCACTCAACCACAACACCTCCACACAATACTGATAATTTGAGAGCATTACAAATTTTCATATAGAAAACATAGACGTTTGGGAAGTTTCCCAAACAATAAAAAAATAAAATTGGTTAAGTATACTTCAATTAGAAATAATAAATTGTCCACATATAAATGAAACATTGTTACAATAATGATAATTAAACAAGTAACAGTTTTATCATTAATATCTAGCGGTAGAATACTATAGTTCAGTTCAGGTTGAACCCTAAACCCTCGATCTAAGAGTCAAGTGACTGAACCACTAAATCACAACACTCTCCACACAACTGATAATTTGAGAGCATTACAAATTTTCATTCATAGAACATTTCAGAAAGTCCCCAAACAATAACAAAGTAAAATTGGTAAAGTATACTTCAATTAGAAATAACGAATTGTCAACATATAAATGAAGCATTGTTACAATAATGATAATTAAACAAGTTAACTGTTTATCATTAATATTTAGCGGTAGCAATACTATAGTTCAAGTGAACATGAAAATGAGGAACTTATTAGTTTGTAGTTGTATGCACTCTTGAAAAATACATTATGGGAGAAATGTTTTCTCGTCACTTATAACAAATAGCAAACAGATTGAGCAAGTTCATTGCAAATTTCAATAACTGTGTGACTTGATGAAGTTCTACAAAATAATTATCATCATTAATATCCTACCTGTTTTCTATACGGTGTAATTATTCCTATGTCACTCTCCCTAAGGTGACATTCAGAGCAGCTCAAAAGATCCTGAAGATACGTCACGGCTTGAACGGCTTCAGCAGGGTTACACCAAGATGGGCTATTGCCTTCTTTCAAATCAGCTCCCTATCGATAAAAAAGTGAGATTGCGTTGACAGTCACGAGGTAACAAGTATTTTAACATTGATTTTGAATAGTCTATTGCTCCCCAATAACTAACACCTTAATCATATCTCAAAATTAAGAAGTAACATTTAATCAATGTTCTACTTTAATCCATTTTTTTCTCTACGATCCATAACAAAAACAGTCATCAATATAATTTATGTTCGTTATGGTATGGGAAAATGTATTAACAAATTATATGAATGCAGAAGAAAACAATCTTATTAAATCAACAACAGAGATATTTAACATTGATGACCTGGGGTGGTATTCTGAGGTCATTTTATCTTTAAAATATTTTATTTTATCTCTTAAAATGAAATTGGTATTCTGAGATGACATTTTATCTCCGAGATAAAATTTAAATTTTATCTTGCGTATAAATTTTATCTTGCGTAACTAGAGATGATACGCAACAGAACAGTGCCTGCGTAGACATACCCATCGCGTATCTGGGTATTGCAACGCGGATAATGTGCTTGCGGCCGAGTTACTTTGAAGAAAAAAATAAATGAACTTAAAAGAGAGTAGGGGCTATTTTATCTCCGCGACGTTTATTTCACCCAATATTTATAGGTGAATTAACCCCAAATGTTGACATGAAAATGAAGAAAAATTATATATTTATTGAGAATAACACCTTAACGTTATTCCTGTACAATCAGAAAGTATTTCATAGGATATATCTTGACTAATATTGTCTTTGAAATGATGCTTGAAAAGATGCGATAGAGACTTCGAAAAAAGATGAGAGTATTGTCCTTTTTGTTAAAAAGAAATATCTTTAATGACGCGCAAGCGTATAGTGCAAGCGTATTTGAAGTCAATAAATTGACGCAATCTGTCCCCTTTGTCACACCTCCTGGCGGAATGGATTCCAATTGGTTGAGTGACACAAAAGAGCTATAAAAGCGCATTTCTAATTGGATATTGATTAAAAAGTAGTGTGTCTTACAAAGATAAAATGAAGATAAAATGTTCTCAGAATACCAATTCGGAGAGATTTTAAGGGTATTTTATCTCACTGATTTTATTTTTATCTGAGATAAAATGGATCTCAGAATACCACCCCTGAAGATTTGTTGAATAACAAAATATAGTTCAAGTTATATTCACTTTGTTTGCCTATCACATACATCACTAAAGGTTTTTATTTTTTTAGTTTTTTCGTTTTAAGCTGCATATTGCTGCATTAGCCGAAATCAGCAATGCACTGCCTAAAGCTTCACAACAAAATGTTTGGTGGCAATCACACTTTTGTGTATACAGTTGCACACAATAAAGATAAAGAGAGGTAAGTCAAGGACTGCTAGGCGTCCTAACGTGTCCTTGTACACGTCGGCTCATTGCCACTCTTCTTTGCTTATTTGGATTTTGGTTGCGTTCAGTTGCGGATGTTTGAAAAAAATTTCATACTACCAAGCAAGAACGCAAGACCTCTCTGATATTGACCTTGTAACAGCTTGTTTCATTGCATTGTGTTGCCTTCGGCTGCGATTGTCTGCGTTTGGACAACATGCAGCTAAGCCAAACATAAAATACTAACCTCCAAAACTAAATAAACCCTAAACCTGATCTTTACATTATCCTGAACCAAAAACCTTATTACAATCCTAACCCTATTAGGACTGGAGCAAATGTCACCATCATACCTGTATACCGTGGAAGATGATGGGGAAACCGTTTTTGTTGGGGAGCTGGTTCCAACCACAAGCCATTTCTCTCATCTCGATGTTGGCGCAGGCATTCAGCTCATCGTGATAGAAACACTGCGATGGAAGCTTCAGCAATGCAGGGTGGGAACGGTAGTTGTTGACAAGTTTTGTTACCTGATGAAATAAACAGAGAAGGGCTTGCATAATTATTTCAAGGAGTATATCGGTGATCTTGAAGGTCAAGTCTACTCACACATAATGTTGATTTGAATGAAATAGAAAAATCAAACAAGCACAGCATTTAAAGTTTCAGAAGATTCAGAAGTAAAATAGGGTAATTTTATCACTTAAAAAAAAAGGTTTGAGGCTCATCACAGGCAGTATGATTATGAGCATAGGCGGATCCAGGGGGGGCTGAGGGGCACGGGCCCCGTCCCTATTGGCGGAGCGAAAAAAAGAGGGAAAAGAAAGGAGAAAAAGAGGAGGAAGACGAGTGAACAAAATAAGATGAGGGAAAGGGAAAGACTAGGAAAATAAAAAGAATCTTTCATGTCACTATATAAAATTTTCGCTCACGCTTCGCACTCTCATTGCCTGTCAGGTGATTTTCATATCTTGTTCAATATGGAGTTTAAATATCAAGTTTGGAAGTCAATATACAAAACATATTTCACCTCAGAAATCGAACTTTCATTGTTTTCTGTGATTTCCAAATTTATTTTTAAAAAGTGCTCTGTAAAAATATCAGTTTTATGGTCTGAATATTAACATTTTCTGCTCGCGCTGCGCACTTGCAAATTTTGATTTATCAGGTACCTTTTATTTTCGTGTGTTCCATACAGTCAAAATATTCCTTTTCAGGTCTGATTGTCAATGAGTATAAGCTAGCGCTGCGCTCGCATTTTCATTGGAGAGTTATGTCTGTCTCAATATTGATTATACAAAACAAAACAAACAAACTACTTAAAATCCCCATTTAATGACAGTTTATCAAAAAATTTGGCTCGCGATTTGCGCTCGCATTAATGGTTAAAAATATATTAACTGATGCAGCCTATTTATGAAAAGTGCTTGAAATGTACATTTTTCAGGCCATGATATCATCAGATTTCATGCCCTCATTAAGCATTAATGAATAAGATATTTATTTAGAAATTAAATTGTCCCTTTTGTTTTATTCGCGCTTAGCAAGAGGAATAGGAAGATAGTCATCATTTTCATATGATGACATGTCCTAAAGATGTCCCGGTCTTATATGTCAAAACTCAAAGTAATAATAATGAAACATATCAGCTCTTTATTATTACAGTGCCATCCATATCCACCTCACAATTTTCCAAGAAAGTGCTAGAAATATAGAGCAGAAATTGACTCTTTTTTTCAGTCAGAATATCAAATAGTTAAATCTATTTAAATCATTGTCCAGTTTCAGATCACAATATCAATTTTTTTTTGCTCGCGCTTTGTGCTCGCATTATCAAGGTAGGAAGTTCCCTTATTACTCATTCTTTTCATGATTTACATAACATGAATAGTGTCCCGTTTTTAGGTCTAAATCTCAAAATTTTCTGCTTACGCTTTGCCTCGCATCAATTGTTTAGTTATATACCTATTCTGTTTAAGTTACAAAAGAGCTTAGAATTTCCAATCTGTAGGTAAAAATGTCAAAAAAATATCAGCTCGCGCTTCACGCTCGCATTATTTGATTTTCAAAATATGTAACGTCTTCATGGCTAACTGCAAGCAGTCTTTAACAGATACCTTTTCCATCAGTTCATCAGCTAGCGCTTCGCGTTCGTAGTAATTATTTAACTGCATACACATCTTTTTCAGGATAACAAACATTGTCCAGAATGTTCAAATTTTAGGAAAAATACATAAAATTTCCACACAAAAAAGTTAGCTTGCGCTTCGCGCTCGCATTAAATAAATGAGGATTGTGATAAATATATATATTTATGTTGATTTATAAGAATAAAACTAAGAAGTGAATATAAGGACTACCCCTTCAAAGAAACCAAAAATCATTTTCGAGCAGCTGATCAGGAAAATGTGGCTGAAAATAAATTCCGGGGCCCCCCCTATTGGCGAAGGCTGGATCCGTCCCTGATTATGAGGACCTTAATAATGTCACAAACTCACAAATCGTATGCATTCTATTATGTTACATTATTAATGTTTTCCTTCAATGTAAAACATAGTCTGATTCATAATGGGAAAGTAGAATCACAATCATCAGAATTTGCTGTGATGTGACGAAAATCCTCTTTTTCTTTCTTTCTACAAGTAAATTTTACACATCACAGCCCTACTTTGTACTTAGACATCACAAGTTTCCATTTCCTGAAATGCCAATTCAGTTTTTATCTGTGTTCTGAACATTACACTATTGTGTTATTCGGTAACATCAACAAAAACAATCGTACAAAGTAAAAATCTTGGAAAATCTTATGTTTCCATGCAGATAAAAATTAGCAAAAAAATGCTAAATACTGCAGAATGGTTTGGGTCACTTGGATGTTGCTTCAATGATTTTCATATATTTCATCTACATTAAATTTTTAGGCCTGAAAAATTCTGTTTACCAAAAAATTCTGTGTATTCCATGAATTTTTACTGTTTTCCATATTATAGGAAACCGGGAACTCTAATCTAGACTTACCAGGAGTGGGTTGTATCCGCCGTGGTCCCTGAATGTTTTAGCGTCTCTTTGGTACAAGTCTCGTTTCATCAGCCTCTCTAACAGGGACTGCTCCAAACCCAGTTCACCTGCTTGAGAACTGGCTAAAACTGGTCCCAACTGCATCGGGTCACCAGCTAAGACAATCTGATTAGAAAAATGAATGAGTCAATTATCAGGTGATATCAGCCTATCAGCCCAGAGCTCTAACAAAGACTGCTGCAAACCTAGTTCACCCATTTGAGAACTCATTAAAACCAGTCCTAACTAAATTGGATACCAGATAATACAATCTGATTAGAAAAAAAAAGAGTCAATTAAGAGGGGATATCAGCATTTCTAACAGTGACTGCTCCAAACCTAGTTCACCTGCTTGAGAACTGGCTAAAACCGGTCCCAACTGCACTGTTCAACCACTGTTCTAGTGGAGGTTTCATTGCACGTGAGGGGGGGGGACTGTAAGAATCTACTTTATAAAATCCACTGCAAATTCTAATTGCAATTTGAAGTTTTGAATGGGTTTAAGCCTGACTAGTGACCCTTCTTGGTGCTAAATACACCCCAGGAACATGTTATAGTAATGTACAAATTTACAAACAACTATATGAAATACCCACCGACCTGTAATCAACCGCAAGACTTACTATCAATGTCAGGACCTAACATTTACTTTCTTGCAACATTCCCTTAAGAGAGAACTCACCTGTCCATCAAGGCCACCAGAAGACAGCCCTATACCTACGAGCGTCTCAGGTTCCGTAGCTTGTCCAGCCTCGTCTACGATGACATGGGAGAAGTGACCGGGTTTCAGACCAAGAGAATAGAACTGGCCTCCGGTAGAGCAGGTACTGATGATGATTCTATGATGACTTACAGCCCGAAGCTCTTCTCCGTTGCTGCAGTACTGGTGGATGCACTCTGGTATGTTCTACAAGGATCACAGAAGCAAAGTAAATTTGGTGATTTCATATTTGGGGTTGATCTTTTGGTGTTGGGTCAATTTTTTTCTAAAATATTATTTTCACTGAGGCCATAACCTTAGCAAAAGTTTTGCTATCATGCCATATTTCACTCTAAATTATGGGTAACTTTCAAGACAAGGCAAGAGCGATATTGTGTCTCGCCCACTTGTGAAAATGACCAGAAATATCGTGATTTGTGAGGGCACGCAACAGAATTGTATCGAAACTTCATTGTGAAATGATTGGGATGATAACACTTGTCATTAGAGCCTTGCACGCAAACTTTAATGTTGACCTGAAAATGACCTTTGACCTTACCATGTGACCTCCGACTGCAGCATAACATGCAGGTCGCCTAAGTACATCTACCATCCAAGTTTGGTTGAAAAGTGACTTACGGTTGCGAGTTAGGTGTCATAAAGGAGTCTTGCATGTAAACTTTAACGTTGACCTGAAAATGACCTTGACCTTAATACCATGTGACCTCAAACTGCAGCATAACATGCAGGTCCCCCAAGTCCATCTACCATCCAAGTTTGGTTGAAAAGTGACTTACGGTTGCGAAGTTAGGTGTCATAAGAGAGTCTTGCATGTAAACTTTAACGTTGACCTGAAAATGACCTTTGACCTTACCGTGTGACCTCCGACTGCAGCATAACATGCAGGTCCCCCAAGTCCATCTACCATTCGAGTTTGGTTGAAAAGTCACTTACGGTTGCGGAGTTAGGTGTCATAAGAGTCTTGCATGTAAACTTTAACGTTGACCTGAAAGTGACCTTTGACCTTACCATGTGACCTCTGACTGCAGCATAACATGCAGGTACCCCAAATCCATCTATCATCCAAGTTAAGTTCAAAAGTGACTTACGGTTGCAGAGTTAGGTGTCATAAGAGAGTCTTGCATGTAAACTTTAACGTTGACCTAAAAATGACCTTTGACCTTATCACGGGACCTCCGACTTCAGCATAATATGCGGGTCTCCCAAGTCCATCTACCATCCAAGTTTGGTTGAAAAGCGACTTGCAGAGTTAGGTGTCATAAGAGAGTCTTGCATGTAAACTTTAACGTTGACCTGAAAATGACCTTTGACCTTACCATGTGACCTCCGACTGCAGCATAACATGCAGGTCCCCCACGTCCATCTACCATCCAAGTTTGGTTGAAAAGCGACTTACGGTTGCGGAGTTAGGTGTCATAAGAGAGTCTTGCATGTAAACTTTAACGTTGACCTGAAAATGACCTTTGACCTTACCGTGTGACCTCCGACTGCAGCATAACATGCAGGTCCCCCAAGTCCATCTACCATCCAAGTTTGGTTGAAAAGTCACTTACGGTTGCGGAGTTAGGTGTCATAAGAGTCTTGCATGTAAACTTTAACGTTGACCTGAAAGTGACCTTTGACCTTACCATGTGACCTCTGACTGCAGCATAACATGCAGGTACCCCAAATCCATCTATCATCCAAGTTAAGTTCAAAAGTGACTTACGGTTGCAGAGTTAGGTGTCATAAGAGAGTCTTGCATGTAAACTTTAACGTTGACCTAAAAATGACCTTTGACCTTATCACGGGACCTCCGACTTCAGCATAATATGCGGGTCTCCCAAGTCCATCTACCATCCAAGTTTGGTTGAAAAGCGACTTGCAGAGTTAGGTGTCATAACAGAGTCTTGCATGTAAACTTTAACGTTGACCTGAAAATGACCTTTGACCTTACCATGTGACCTCCGACTGCAGCATAACATGCAGGTCCCCCACGTCCATCTACCATCCAAGTTTGGTTAAAAAGAGACTTACGGTTGCGCGGTTAGGTGTCATAAGAGTCTTGCAGGTAAACTTTAACGTTGACCTGAAAATGACCTTTGACCTTACCATGTGACCTCCAAGTGCAGCATAACATGCAGGTCCCCCAAGTCCATCTACCATCCAAGTTTGGTCGAAAAGCGACTTACGGTTGTGGAGTTATGTCTCATTAGGTTTGTGACGGACGGACAGACGCCGGACGGACAGACGCCGGACGGACGACATTTGGATCCCTCAGTCTCGCCTTCACCTCTGGTGGGCGAGACAAAAATGGGAAAATATTGTTGTGAATGAACATTGTGCAATTTCAAGTTTGGTGTTGGAGTTCAAACAGGATTCCCAGCTTTTCAAGAAAAAAAAAACACGTAAATTCTTTTGCATGTTTTCTAAGTTTTTGCAGTGAATTACATGTAAAAAAACAAACAAACTAAAAAACCACCATAACCAGTCATTCAATGGATGATGTTTTGATATGCAACAAAATATAACAGAGTCTGACTGACTAACGTGTTTTTTATTTTAGGGCTGGATTTTGGGGCTGATCAAAATTCCCTGATTTTTTTCCTTTATTTGAGGCATTTTTCCCTGATTTGAGGTATTCCTTATCAAATTCCCTGATTTCCCTGAAAAATTAAAATATTTTCCCTGATGGAATGGGAACCCTGTGAAAAGCACATTTCAGTTGCCTTACCTATGTCCAACAACTAATGAGTGTTACAAAGATAATCAATATCACATTTGTTGTAATGTGAAATTATCTACCCCTATTGGGTTGCATCAGGCTATTTAAATTTGCTGTAGTTTGGTGAACAATGGCTATTGTTCAAAGTGTATGCGTTTAAGTATCCCTGGATATACTTGGCTGGGTTGATCTCTTGACCAATCAAGAGTCAGTTGGGGATAGCAATAATGAACCCCTAATAGGTATAGGAGGCTTTCTTTTCAAGCCAGCTAGAGCACGAATTTGGCGGGAAGAGGGCAGAAGAGATTGAGCTTTTGAGTCAAAGTACAACTCAACATATATGCAATGATTTACTAGAGGATGTTTGCATACACTGCAAATACCAGAGTACATTAACCAAGAGGAATTGAGAGGTGTGGGCACAAGGCTGTTTTTCTTGGAATAAAATATCTGTACCACCACAAACCAGTCTGGACTTGGCTTTCTTTCACATTATTGATCGCTCATCACCAAGTTGGATTTCTCCAAAGCCATATCTCATTCCCATTCTGCACTTTAGAGTACTGGCCAACACCAAAACGAAAAGTTTAACACTGAAGATCAAATCATCCATTATATATTCTAATAAAGACCACTTTATTCTCTCTGGAAAATCATATATATTACATTATGCAATTCAAAGTTCTTACCATATCTGAGCGACGGAAGGAATTCAGGCGGACCATGTCAACTTTCTTGACAGCACCACTCTGATGAAGTCGTTCAGCCTATGGAGAAAAATTAATGTCCATCAAAATAAAAACAAATTTCAAGCATCTCCTCTGCTTCAAAATCCCAATTAAATCTATACCACAACTGTATAAATGGCCTTTTAGAGGACAAGTCCACCCCAACAAAAAGTTGATTCAAATAAAAAGAGAAAAATCCAACAAGCATAACACTGAAAATTTCATCAAAATCGGATGTAAAATAAGAAAGCTATGACATTTTAAAATTTTGCTTAATTTCACAAAACAGTTATATTCACAGCCTTGTCGGTATGCAAATGAGGAGACTGATGACATCACTCACTCACTATTTCTTTTGTATTTTATTATGTGAAATATGAAATATTCCAATTTTCTCCCTGTTGTCGCATGAAACAATGATTAATTCCTGCCTGAACATGTGCAATTAGCATTGGTTAATACCATATGGTTCAATCAAGTTGGTCCTTAGTGTCAAATCTGTAAAAAATGAAACAGGTGGGATATGTAATACTTTACAACTAATCTGGAAATAAAGGTAAACTTGGATAAGTCTACTTCCAAACTGAATATTCGCAAAAGATGACAAAATTTTGAAGACCAGATTATGCAAAACATGTGTTATACACATCTACCAAATCAGAAGTCTTCTCAGTCAAACAGATTTCTATGGTTTCTATTTCCTTTGATTTTTTTGCCCCCCCCCCATACTTGATTTATGTCATAGGAGCGGCATGTGTGGGGACACATACCTCTGAGCAACAGTGTGAATTTCGCTTTTACACCTCCTGACCCACTTGCCACTCCCATATTTTTTTGCATGTTTTTAGAATTGTAATTGTTTTCTGATGTATTGTATTTGATCTTTTTTTATATTGGTCAAATCAATAATAATAATAACAAAAAGACTTGGCTTTAAGGCAAAGCTACCTCTAGAGGACATTTGATTAGAGCATGGTCCTTCTATTGTCTTGTTCACAATATTATGTGAATCTTCTGCATTAAACAAGAAGGATGAATTGACTTTATCATGGCCCTATTTTAAAAATCAAAATCAATTGCTAATTTCAAATCAAAATCAATTACTAATTTCAAATCAAAATCAACTGCTAATTTCGAATAACAATTCTGATTGGTTGTTCAAGGGTACTTTGAAACATGTGCCCATGAAACGGGAAATTTGATTGGCTGATGCACGATTGGGTGTGCAGGACTTACCAAAAGATCTGCAGCACTGTTGGATGGTGTACAGGCCAGGATACGACTCGACGGTAAGTGCTTGTGAATCTGGAGAATAGTTTCAACAATAGTGATCGTCTTCCCTGTACCTAAGAATAAAAACAATCGAAAAAGAGTGATATTTAGATAAAAATCAAATCATGACTTCAAATTATAGTATGAACAGCGTTCCAATACTAGCACGATGGATTCATACATTGTGTATCCGGGAGCCTGTTTCATAAAACTTGTTACATTAACAATTTTACAGAAACAGTTTAAAGCTACTGAAGTCATTCAATCTGATAGGCTGATAGAAATTGTGTATTGTTTATTATAACAAGTTTATATGACATAGGACCTGGGTGTTTCTGCACTAAAAAAGTGTATGATGATATTGTATGGGGGCATTTCAGGCCTCATGAAATTTCATGTTCATGGCAACATCTATAAGCTCTTATTGATTCCATTTACATATATTATGAAGAGAACCTTCACTTCAGAGCAAGTAGATTGAATTTAACTAATTCATTAATGCATTGTTTACACACTATTCAAACTTTTTTAGATTCTAAGAGATTTCCCAAACTACTGATCTGGGCTCCGTAACACAAAGGTTTGCAATTGATAACAAAAAAAAAAACACTTCTGATTGGTCTCTTGGAAGCGTTTTAAATAATATGAGCATGCAACAATGATCTCGATTGGCCAATGCTATTCAGCGATCGATTGCTATAACACCTTTGTGTTACAGAACCCTGATAACTTCTAGACTGGATGGGAGTGTTAAGTACTAACCCGGTGGTCCAAAGAGAATGTAGGGAGTAGGTCTACCCTCTCCTTTGAGAATTCTCATGACAGCAGACCTCTGGCGGGCGTTCAGCTTATTATTAAAGAACTCTGCTTTGTCGTCCCCTTCACCACGTTCCGTCATATCCTGCGTGGTAGCTACTCCATCCAAGAGGGCGTTGGGTACCAGGAAGGTGAGCTTCTCGGAGTCCTTGTCAGCCTCAGAGGGTTTCCGAACCAATCGGACATCCTGGCTGGCTATGGTTTCAGTCGACCCTGAAGCATTCACTATGATGCTTTTGATGGGACTCTGGGACTGCGAGGGTTCTTTGGTAGGACTGCTCTCGGAAGATAGAGGTCTTGGAATGTTCTTGGGAGTGGGGAGCTTGATGACGGTCCTGGGACGGCCAGGGTACACGACTGAACGCTGGATGGTTGCAAAGGAGACCTCCACTTGTGGGGACCTGGCTCTCATTTCAGTTGGAAAGAGGACTGAAAAGAAATGGAATAATTTTTCATAAGCATATATTATATACTCTAGAAATAATTGATTTATAAGCTGAAACTTTCTAATAAAGCAGACTTTTTATGGGGTGAGGATACGATAACTACAAAACTGACAACAAAATGTATATTACAGAATACAATAAACATCATAGATAATCTCTTTGCTGCCCCCATCCTGTGAGGGTTCACACATCACATCTTTATTTTGTTTTGTTTTTTCTCATAAAATTTGTCATCAATGAACATTATCGGCTGATGTTAAAGACTAATGATATTTAATTGATACTATTTGGTTTCCAATCTGAAGAATATAAATCAACATATAAGATATATTGCACAAAGCATAATTATGTTAATTTATTTTGTAATCATAGTAATCTTTGCAATAATTAGACTGGTTCATTTCATCCTTTATAAATTATAAGCATGTAACACGCTGCAAATATCAGTATGTAAGAGACTAATTTTCTAATAAAAGACTACACAATTTTTTACCATAATATGGCCTGTATTCTAAAGTCAGATTTAACTGAGACCATGGTCTAACTCTGTGCTACAATTATAGGAGGCTAAATATGTCAAAATATTGCTTACATTGTATGCTTCTAATGTTCACTGTGCTCTTTCCTAATTCTTAATTGGTGAAGACAATTATCTTATTCATCCTTCACAGACAGTTAAGAATGTTATGATAGTCAAATGAGGTAATACAATGAACCTCTACTATTTAATAGAGTAGTTTATGTCCAATTACTTACAACTTTACCAGAGAATAAAATAAATCAAAATTCAGAATATGGGCCATATTCAGTGTACACACCTTCTTTTCCCAGGATGAGTGCTGCCATCTCAACAACTTGATGGCATCTTCTTAAAGGGGTTCTGAAGGTTGGAAAAAAAGTGCATGAAAATGAAGATGAAGGGCACAATGCATATGTTAAATATCAATGCTTTACAATGCAAGCAAAACAGTTAAACTCATAGGCCCATATTCTGAAATCAGGTTTAACTTAGACCATGGTCTAACTCTGTGCTCAATTTATGGGAAGCCAAAAGTGTCCAAATTTTTATGAAGCTGTATGTTTCTTATGTTTACTGTGCTCTTTCCTGATTCATCGATTGTGAAGACAATCACCTATTTTTACTTTCTAGACAATTATGAAAGATTTGAGAGCCAAATGAGCTGAAATATAATATCTCTACTGTTAGTGATTTATGTAACAATTGGCTATCCATACTTAAACCACAACTTTAAACCTGAGTTTATTTTAAACCCAAGTTCAGAATACGGGCCTCAGACTCTCACAGAATAACCAAATTGCTGTGCATTTGTATATTGAAGCCAATACACATAATTAAACGTTTAAAAATATAGACTTACCTTGAGAATGTGAACATAACACTGAATATCTCTGCTCCATACGATTCTTGGAAATGAGGATGAAATTTCAAGAAGATGTCTTCGTTGTGCACCTAGAGAAAGGATTAATATAATCATAATCATCAGAAATAATTACTAAAAAACACTCAAACACGGATACAGTGATATATCTCTTTTCAATAACAATTACAATGACTTGCAGATCATTGCTAATTTACATACTATACTGGCATAAAACAAAAATAAATAGTATCTAGACACCACAAATACTTAATATAAACCCCTTGAATAACGTTTTAAAAAGTGAAATAAAAATCTACCAAAATACACATGATTGAAATACATACAGACAGTGGCAGGACAGCAAACATTACGTTGCGAAGGAATAATGACTTCATATGTGACCTATCCTCTAATAACTAGAAGTACAACAAAATTCAAATTCTGCTTTTGCATCTCTGCTCAATGTACATAACATCAATGTACTTGTACAATCAATGTGGGTGGAAAAAAAAATAGAATCACAATGCCAACTCAATGAGAAGACAATCCAGTTGGATTGAGCATTAGCAGCCATGATCTCTTCACATTTTGAACATTTTTTAGATCTACAGTTCTGTAGCTCAAGCAGCACAAAAAAACTTCTCTTATCCAATTTATTGAAATAGCGAAAAGATGGAAAGGTGCATGTACTTACCTCATGTACAAATCCTTCAAAACGAGGTGCATTTGGGCTTGCGTAGGGCTCTGTCAATATGACCTTATCTCCAACAAGAACAGAAGGTCTACCTTCAGCAAGACCAGGTACTTCCAAGGACAAGAACTCACCTCTGGGTCTCATACTAGCCTGAATATAGCATGAGAATATCTTAAAATTCAATTCAAATGCAGACCTTCATTTTTGAGGAGCGCGATCGCGCTGGTGCTCCTACCGCACTCCTGAAAAAAAAAATAAGTAAAGCAAAAAATTGTGCTCCTAAAAAAAAAAATTGAAAAAGAATTTTCTAAAATTTCACATTTCAAATCTTTAAATCCATGAAATGGCCATCTTTTTTCCATAATTCCTTGAAATTACTTTGATTTAGTTGAAAACTATCAGAAAAATTAAGAATATTCATCTCTTTCCCGACTCTGATTTTAATTTAAACTCGGTAAATATTGCAGTCCCATGTAGTCCCATATGTAGATTTTCATGGCAACACCATCAAAGTCTACATGTGGGACTACAATATTTACAGAGGTAAGTTCAAATCAGAGTCAGGAAAGAGGTGAATATTCTTCATTTTTCTGATAGCTTTCAACTAAATCAAAGTAATTTCAAGGAATTATTGAAAAAAGAAGGCCATTTCATGGTTTTAAAGATGTGAAATGTGAAATTTTAGCAATTTTTTTTTTTTTAGCTGAAGCGCGTACAACATCTTGTAAACGTATTGACGTGACCCAGGCCTAGTTTCACCACAGATTAATCAATAGCAAACACAGCTTTTGCATGTATACAATGTTAAGAAAAATCTACAATTTATCATACATGTATTGTAATGAATTGATTTCAGCTCCTCACGGAGAGCAATTCTGAGGAGCTCAATTGAGCTCCTCAAAAATATAAGGAGAGCGATTTATTGAGCTCCACGAAATTATAAAAGTGAAGGACTGCAAATGGACAATCCTAATCCCCCATTTTGCATTATTTTGTATTTGTAAGTAGCTCATAGACAACGGTCACTCCCCAGAACGTCATAAAAGGGCACATCGGAATTAAATAATCGGTAGGTTAATTTTCAGTGTTTTTATGCTGTTTGTGAAATCATACAAATAATCTTTGTCAATTCGGTATGAATAATATTTCTACTTATTCCAATGTTAGAAAGGGAAATCATGGAATGTATACAATGTCCTCTTCTTCTAACCTGGCATGAAATCGCAGTTCTTTCAGTCCTTTTTTGCAGAATCAGATCAGGAGGAAAAATTGCAAAATTCAAAATTACAAAATAACTAATGATTATGTGATGCTATCAGCTCCCTTTTTTCCACAACACCCATGTTGAGCATACCACAACTTTGTGAATATGCAAATATATGTAGGTATGAACAGCAAATTGAAATTGGGTATACATGTAACTGTTTAAAAAACCACAAAGGCCTTGTCAAGAAAGCTGCTATCATACAGTAATATAAGATTTGATGAAATAAGAAGAGTGAAAAACAAATTCAATCGATATGCTTGGACAAAAATTAAATGTGCCTTGTACCCATACAAACACCAGAACAAACATTGGAGGTAACACATGGAGAAAAGCAGAAAGGGGGAAAAGTAAGACCAAATAACATAACATAGAAGCTAGAGAACCTCAAAATGTCATAATGTTTAAACCAACTTGAAATTGAGATGGACGTAGAATTTAAAAAAATTCACAAGCTCACCCGTTCCAGATCAAATTCTCTCATATCTACTTCCATCTTCAGTTCTTCTATGTGGAGAAGTGCTGAGAAAATTGTGAAGTAGTTATCAGGTCTCAGAGACTATATGCAGAAAAGAAAAGGACAACATTGTGGAATTTAAAAAAAAAAACACATCATTTAAATGAATTTAATAAGTATTCCTCAAATTCAATTAAGGAAAACAACTTCAAAATGTACATATAACCTAAGTTATCAACGAAAATAAATGCCAATAAGTAGTGAACTGAAGAGCTTTAATACATATCAATACACATGTTTTTAAGTGGAAAACACTTACTTAATCAATGTTCATAAATCTGCAGAGGAGTTGCAATCAAATGCAATCTTCAATAATTTTTTTTATTCAAATTAATAACATTTGTTTTCTTCTCTTTTCACAAAATATCATTTTTCTATACAAATTATACAGAATCATTTGTCATACAAAGAATATAAATATATAACATATTTAACAGAAGGCCTTATAAGCAAAAGCTTATGGCAGGATATGCCTGTAATACAAATAATGAGAATCATTTGTTGCAGACTTGCAAATGCTTTTCTTTAATCTATGTTTAACATACATGTCCCTGAAAACAAAAATGGAACAGATAGGTTTTGATGGTTTATCACATAAAGTTAAACACAAATAAGATTGACAGATTACATGTCATTTCACATCAGATCTGATTATCTACACGTATCTGGGGACAGACCTTCAGTTTCACTATCCCAAAAATATGGTGTTCAGCATTGTCAGTATGAACCATCCATGTATGAATCACTTCTACTTACAGGAAGATTTTATTTTAAGCATGCTAAAATGCCTTGACAAAATTAAATTCAGAGTATTATGACAATTTTCCTGTATAGAAGATGGTCAGTTGGTGGAGAAAGCTGATTTGCTAAGAAAGCAGGAATGATTGTAAGCAAGAAAACCAGAGGACCAAAGTCTTAAGGTCCTCTCCAAGGGATCTGAAAATGAAGGTAGCTGTCATAGTAAAGGGCACTTGCACAACAAGGGGAAAATCAAACCCGGGTCACCTGAGTCCATAACCCCCATTCTAATGATAGAGCTATCAAACCTCCTGAATATCAGACATTCTGAATGGTTACTTACCTGCTTTAACTGTGGACAAATCTCAGTGACATCCCTCTTTTCTGCATAACACTCTTTGAGCCGTTTGCCGACTGGATAATAGCCAAGCTTCACTGGAAGATTTGGATTGGAGGTTCTGTGGACACAGAAGAGCATTTATGAGTAAAAATTGGAGGTGAAAATTGCCATAAACAAAGGGTTAGTTGATTCCTCAAGTGAAGTGCAAATGTTAGGATAAATTGTAGATTTTGGGGTTTACATGCTGAATTATTGCTGCGCTAGTGCTGGGAGCATCTTTGGACAGTGTGTGTGGTTATTAAATCCACATTATTATTATCATGATTAACCTGTTGAAAAAAAAAGAATATTATCACTCCAATAGTACTGCCTGGTTCCTGCAAGCAACTGGTTGACAGACTCTTTGATGACACCAACCCCGACTTACCTAGCTGGTCTCACACCGGGAAGCACTGCCGGTCCTCTTCCACTTGACACCATGGCATGTTCCTTCATCCACTTCTCCTTGCCACTGAGGTGACAGGATGTCAGAAGGTTGTTTGCGGCTTCCTTGACAGTAATGGGTATTGGACGACTGATAGAGGAGGAGTCAAAGGTCAATACAAGCTGGCAGGCTGATTTTCCAACACTCCTGAAACATAAAAAAAACAACATTGCATTGAAATGTAAGACCCTTTCAAGCGAACAAAGACAATATCCACAGTAAACTTAAGAACGAAGACATATCACTATTTGAGTTGGTATGCTTAAGGCTTTTAATACAAGTGTATTGTTCCAGGCAAAATAACAAAAGCAGGAAGGTCAGTATGAAGAAAAGCGAGCTTTTGTTTCATAATTCATGAGAGACCCCCCCACAAAAAAATAAATAAATACTTCTGGATGATAAATCTTACAAAACACATTATTATTGCAATTGTAGACAGGTAGTACCGGTAATGTAATACAGTTTATGACTCACACCCAGTAAACAAGATCACATGTTCAATCCGAAAATATAGTCAGAAAAAGTTTTGGGACCAGAGGAATTTGATCCTATCATCTAATTACCGGCCAGCAATTCTATTACCAGGTATCCACTAGGCCATGGCATAGTCACCATTAAATAAGAACAATTATTCATCTATATAGAGTGTTTTAGCGAAGCATTAAAAACATATATTTTGGTGTGCATCAATCACCCATGCAGCATCAGAGTGTTTAAAAAGACCTAAAAAGAACAGAATTCCAACGAACATCCCACAGGCTCCTGTTCAAAAATTGCTCTTGAATATGAGACCATATTCAATAGTCTAGTGCGCACGCGCGAATGCGTGAAATGTACAACGCGTACAATGATGCGATGCGCAGCACAGAGTACAATGACGGTTAGTAACGTCATAATGAAATACATAGATTATGCCGTATGTGGTAAGAGATGGCTTGACAAGTTCATTCAAAGTTCTCCCTCTTGTTATTTCTTTTTTTGGGGGGAAATGGATGTTAATAATCATATTGAATGGCTTTATTTTATGGAATACCAGAAATATTAGGGCCAATACTCCACTCATCTGTGATTCATGGAATATTGCCCAAAACTCTGGTATTCCATTCTTAGCCATTCAATATTATATAAATACATGATAGGAAATGCAATATTTTTTACATGAGATATACATGTACAATATAAACACAAAATGCAAAATGTCGGCATGGGTTGACCAATATCCTACAAACCTTGCTGTGATGGTTACAGTCAAACTGATTTTGCTGCCAGAAGTAACCTCAATGGATTGGTTGCAGGAGCTCAATCCAGTAGATTTCTTCACCGCATCTTCAGCAACACCATCGATACTGAGAATGATGTCGCTCAGAAGACACACTGCTTCAGATTTTATCAGCTTCCGCGTTTCTTCACCTGTGTTTCTGATCAATGAAGAGAAGTGTTTAATATTTTGCTAATATCAATGTAAATCACCTGTAAAATTGGGGCTAGTTTGATAGATTGAGAGAGATGGCATTAAATTAAATTCTGAAAGCTTGCCTCACTATAGATGTGATGAAAGATGTTTGAATATTACTTGGTAACATGGTTATATTTTCACTGTTAACAGAAGTCACATTTGTTGGAATTACATCAATGACATTAGATATAATCATGGACCTATATGGACATTCAACACTATCATTTCTTTGATCGAACGAGATCATACAGGTGTTTTGAAAATAGCAACTACCAAGGCATATCTGATCACTTACAAAGACACAGCTTTCCTGGTTTTGGTTTTGTTGGCTGATGCCCTGTGTTAAAAAATGCTTTTCAATCAACATGCTTTAGATTTGAGACAGCAAAAATAATCAGATGATTTTGTGACATAAAATATAATAATGACCTCAATAACATTAAGAGATACATGTAAATGCTCTCTACATGATTTGAGACATGTATCTCTGGAATGTTCGATAGAAATTTGAAAAAAGAAATGAATCACAATATTTTATAATAAAATGCATGGCGCGCACGCTCATCACAGCGCTCAAGCTTCATGCAAGCTAGAATGCACAATAGTTTTAACAAAATGATTGAAAAAAATAATTTACCTGTAATTACATTGATCCAATAACCATATTTTTGTGTTATTTTTTTTTTACAAAATTGTCTTTTTTAAAGAAAAACATGCAGTGGTGTTTTGGTTAGAAAAACGTACTGGTTGGCAGCTCTGCAATATTGCCTCTATCTTAAAACATTCTTACATTTTCCCCCCAAATAAAACACACGAAACTAAGATTGCCAAAGGTAAACCAGAACTGCACATTGATTTTCCAGGATTTAAGTGATTTATCATCTTATGCGCATACAGTTTGTGCAATGTTTAATCACGAACTGCTTCTTTTCAACTTTTGGCCTAATTGACGGCAGAACACAGTAGAATGAAAGTATGAAGAGAATGTTATTCAGAGCACAATGGCGGTCACATGTTATGAATTCATTAACTAATCGATGAGTGTCCATCTCTTATAGGTCCATGATATACCTAGATAGTATGCTTGTTGAATATCACAAAGAAGAAGTGACAGATACTTCAACCTTGGTTTAATTTGTTAAGGTTGGCAGATGATATTGCAAGATCCTAGCCTCCTTAGTACTTGTCTGATGTGTCTTGTTTTAATACTGCGATATGACGCAAATGTCATAACATTGTCATCAAAATTAATAAAAAACCTATTTTTTTAATCGGAAGGTTATCAAAGGTCTGATTTGTTAAAGTTGGGAGACAATATTGCAAGATCACAGCCTCCTCGATTAATGTCTGATGTGTCTTATCTTAATGTATGACACAAATGTCATAACATTGTCATCAAGTAAAAAAGCAATTTTTTTATCAATAGGTCATCACTTTCTGACTTTTCAAGTTTTCTCTTTGGTAGTTTACTGAGCTCATAGAAAATGCTTCAGTAGAGGGAGAGGAAGGTTGAGAGAGTCCCATATATATTCCCTCTTAACGAGTGTAAATATATATAAATGATTTGGCCCTTAGGAAAAATGTTAGAGAGCATACATTTGTTATTTATCAGGGGAAAAGTAAGAGTAATACCTCAGTCACATTTGCTCTAAGGCGAGTCGAAAACAGCCGTTTTATTCATTTAAATTTCAGACTAGCTATTTGTAGCTGGTACAAAAGATGTTCAAACGACTGTTTTCGACTCGCAATACGGTCGCCGTAGAGCAACTGTGACCGAGGTATAAGAGTTATCATTTATTCTGAGCTTACCTCACATACACTGTGACATTTTTTTCTTGACCAATGCACATGTTGTTGAAATCTCCGCTCACTGTAACTGCCATACTATTATCTTTAGTCATATTTTCTCCTTCTCGAAACATATTTGCAGGGAACTGTTTGCCATAGATCATCCTATTTGGTAGAAAAAAATAATTATTATTTTAATTTTAGAAACAAAATTCTAGTTCAAATACAAATTAATTAATATTTTTTTCATATTTAAAATAAAGAAACTTTATTTGTAACTTTACAAATTATTGTGAATTGCTTAATTTAATCTAATAACCATTCACTTCATATATACCCCCCCCAAAAAAAAGTAAATAAATTAATGAAAAAGAAGTAAAAGATCAATTCAAATATTCAAAAAAATATTTGAATATTAAAATAAACAAAGAAAAAAAATCTTTGTAAAAAAATATGACACAAAATATCTATCCTTGAAGGGATATTAATAACTGAATATAAGAAAAAAAATTATCTTAATTACATAATCTAGCAATCAACACTTTTCAAATTTTTGGGCTGTGGTCTAAATGGAAAAAAAATCATCTTTTGCCAAACACAAAAATTATCATACAGGAAATAGCCTGAAGTTTCAAAGGGTAATTGCTTAATATTCTTAATTGTGTACAGGAATTCTATCTAGAGCTACTAGATAATTTTATGATTACCTTTCTTGCTTTTTTAAGGAGACCGTGACAGCTCTCCATTTGCCCTTGCTTTGATCAGATTCAATAGCCTTTCCGTCTACTTCGTCATCACGCTTTGGTACATAGTTCGGATCACATGCCTTCCTGGAGAAGTAGATTGTTCCATCTATAAAACCATAGCCCGGGTACACTTGAGTCACAAATCCCTTGAAACGTTTCTCCCTCAATGGCCGAACGGTCTTTACAACCTTGGCTCCAGTCTCGATGTTCTTCGTCATTTCTGCAACCAACCAGTCACCTCTGTGCGGGATGAAGCCATAGGGACATGCATCCTGGTCGTAGAACATGGTTTCGTCCATCCATCCAGAGGTCCTCTCCGTCTTGGTCACCTTGCCGATGTGCCATTCTGGTTCCTCTGCGCCGTTCTCGTCATCCTCCCAGTCTGCTTTAGAGATGATGACTTCTGTAGCTCGGAGACCTACATCTTGATGTCCACCAGACTCTATGGTCGCTTCTGCCCTCAAGCCAACCTTGGGAGTCATGTTATACAGTACGGAATCCAATCTAAAGTGGATCGAGTTGTCAATGAGTCCATAGTCACTGTAAACATGAGTGATCTTTCCACTGATTGTGCTTGTGGTTTCACTTTGTTCTGCTCCACTCTTGTATGGATCATCCGCTTCATCTCCAACCTGGAACAGAACAGACTTGGTATGATCTGTTTGAGCATTGCCCGGTGCAACGTCTTGACCATATTGTGGTTGAACGTCTCCATCGTAACTACTCCCGGAACACGGATAGGTGGGAGCGGTTCTTTGTCTGGATTCAGGTTTAGTATTGGGAGATTCACTTGATGATGTTTCTTTTGGAAGACTGCTGCTCCAAACATGAGCTACGGCTTTTGATATCGATGAAAACATGTTATAGAATAGTCCTATAAGGTTATCATCTCTGAAGATGCAAGAAACAACGATTCTTCACTTTGTCAAGTCACAAGAAAAACCTGTACAGAAAAAGAAGAGGAACATACATAATATTTTTTCATTGAAAGTAAATGCCACATAGGATTCTAACCTATGTACATATCTCAATAATTGGATTGAGCTTCCATGATTATTCCCCAAAATGAGCAGGCTTCACACGCCTTTAATCGCTCTGTTTTCTCTACTTGGTGGTTTACTGCGCCAGCTGTAATTGAGGTGATTTGAGCAGACAATCGCATAAATTTGCGATCAATTACTGTGTCGTCCAAAACATTGATATTTAAAAGGAAATTTTTTTTTAATACTAATTATATTTTAAAATGTTGACTTTAATTCAAATGAAGAGTCAGCTGCATGAAGACTCAGTTGCAAGTTCTAATTGGGCCTAATCGATCAAAATCATACTTTTGAAAGTAATCCTCTGAATCTTCATTAAAAAAAATCAACATTTTAATATAATTAGAAATTTATTTTTTATTATAATACTTATGGACGATACTCATGAAATTGTTAAGACTCTGTTTTTAGCTCGAAATTCCTTCTCCTCTTTATGGTGCCCGGAAAAAAAAACCCAAGAAAGAAAAAAAAAGTTTTCCTTTTGAATTTTAATGTTTTTGAAGATACCGTAAATGATCACAAATGTGGTGGTCCACTCAAATCAGCCCAATTACAGCTGGCAAAGTAAACAGTGGTTGAGTTGAACCCTATCTTCTAAATCTTGTTTTATAATAATTAAAAAAAATATAAATTTTTGAAAAAGTATAAATATATGAAAGAAAGAAAATTAGATATAACGCAAATTATTAGCCATTTACAGATAGGGAGAGTGGAAAAGCAGAGCCTACACTCTACAGATGGTAGACTCCTTTCTCAAAGTCTAATTACCGTCAAAGTCTAATTTGCCGGCGTATAGGCCGCACTATTTTTTTTATGAAATGAAGCAAGTCGGGGTGCGGCCTATACGTGACGATAGTCAAAAGCCGTGTCCCGCGGACGCTGAATACGTCGTCAAAACAGCACGTATGCGTACGTATGGGACTACAGTGACGCTTCCATTGTAATGGTAGTTAACACAGCGCGTTTATAGGATGAAATAGTAATTCTTATCTAAGAAAACATTTTCAGTACCGGTACATGATAACTTACTTTTCAAATTGAATTCTTTTTAGGTCTAAATTTGTTTCCATAAATGCAGCAGAGCTCAGAGACCGTGCCAGTGATCTGACTCTGTTTGGGGCCGGCAATGGCATATGGCTACCGCTCGCGCACCGTACCATTTGTACCGCACCGATGCAATTGCCAACTGCAGGCAGCTTGTTCGAGGCAATTATTTCACGCGCGCTAACAAGACATGTACTGGTAGACTTTTGTCGACAAAAGCTATGTCGACAAAAGCTATGTCATTGTAATGAATGTCATTACTATTTATTTATGAAATTATGTGGAACATTGATTTAACATGTTTTCATTTCTATCTTCCTTGCAGGAGCCAGGAAGATTAGCAGCACCTTGCTCTACATTTTTCAAATTTATTTTTACATCGTCTTCGATCGTAATGGAAAATAAAATGAAAATATTTACCTTTTGATCTCTGCGCTCGCATTATTTGCAAGGGTGGAAATCTCTCCCCATAGGTAGGGGGACCAGGGGCTGGAAAATTTGACAAGCAAAAAAAAAAAAAAAAAAAAAGTTTATCACCCTCTAAAGGTCATCTTGACCAAAAGAAATTTGACAAGCAAACAAGCAAAAAAAAAGGGGGCATCCCAAAAGTAAGATCGTCTCTTCCAAAATACTAGTACATGTTTTATTTCGATTTTGTGAACGAAATGACCAAAAATAGTAGGGGGACATTTCATAATGTGCCCCTACTTGTCCCCTACATGTCCCCCGGCCCCGGGGTTTGCGCCCATGTGGGTGGGGGTGTTGCGGCTCCCTATCGGGATCATATCACAACGAGTATACACTCTTCCATATGGAAGAGTGTTTACTCGCTGTGATTTCGATCTCACACATATAAAAAATAGAACAGCTACGCCTTGAACACAGGCCAAAATGCCTAACGATTTCTCCGCGGCATTAACAACTCTCGTAAAGGGCGCTCCATTTATAAATAAAGTTGCATGAACAGCTGCCTATGGCGACAAAATTTAACGCGGAATTGTAGCCAGAAGCGTGGGAAATTGGCAGAAAATTCAAGAAAAGAACCGGTGAGTACCGATTTAACAGTAATTATGTATTAACTAACATTTATTGAATCATAAGAATAATTTTTTTTTAGTTAGTTACGGAAAGAAAACTTAGTGCTAAGCTAGGGCGGCCCAAATGCGCATGAGTGGAGTCCCAGTTTCTTAACACGGGTAAGTATTGCAGTGTCGCCTAGAGTGTACGCTGGCGGTCGAACGATCGTACTGCGCATCATGCGCGGGTTTCCTGGGGCCAATTGCACGAAAGGGTCTTTGCAAGGACCGTCTTTCGTGTCTTGTCGCCCATCTTTTATGATGCGCCATGTGAAACGCATTTTAAATAAATCATCTGCAAACATATTTCATTCGTCCGTTAAAATAAACAAAATATTCGTCTATAAAATGATGTGACATATCATGAAATTGTATAAAATTTGATTTAAAAGCAAGCTAACGAATCTTATTCTTTATCATAAATTTCAGAAACACCCCCTTATAGCGTATCATAAAAGATGGGCGACACGAAAGACGGTCCTTGGAAAGACCCTTTCGTGCAATCGGCCCCAGTCTTCTTTGTGCATGTATGTTTGGACCTCATTCATTGGTCTAGGACTAGTAGGAGTGGGTACTAGGAGTGGTCTCCGACTCTGTATTTGGTGAGTGAAGCCAACGGAGTTCAGCTGCTAGCTGAACAACCAACAAAACAGAGAACGAAGCTTTTGGTCTAATATCCCTAGGTATCCTGGGTAATACCCACTATGCATTATATACTGAGTGCGCCTCCCCCCCCCCCCCCCCCCCGGGTCGAAAGACGGTCCCTTTCGTGCACGGCCCAGGGGAATCCCCAGGCACCAGCGACACGAAAATCATCAACATGCCATTCACTGATTCAGATTCAATCTGAATACCGAGCGTTACTTACAAAGACAAAGCCACAGACAAATGTACATAACATATCAATACAAAAGTAACCATAGGCCTCTCAATCGCTATCACGTCAGTTTATCATCAATTTAGAATGAAAATGAAAATACACATCATTTTACCTACTATTTTCCACAGTTTTAGGCCAGTTTCGGCACGGGATTTTACGTCCACGCATATGGTATAAGTATTGCGCAGCTAAACACACAAATAATAAAAGAATTCTCTAACTTTTTTTCCCCGTCAGGAAGACTGCACAACTTGAAGTATTTCACACCTGAAGCCACAATCGACCCCTTCAAGTTCTCTTCCTATCCAAGAACGATAAGGAATTGGAGCAACCTTCCCAGCTCAGCTGAGTGTCAACACAAGGGGAATGTCCCGTTTCAAGGAGGCTGCTCTCCCTGCTATCAGAATGATGCAGCCACTCGGCATATCATGTTCCCGGGAACATATACAAAATCATTATGTCTATCCATCACAATTTCTGCACTTCATGACACTCCTTCCAGTGGCTCACTTTATTCATCATCCCAGTATAGCTTCTGTATGAGCTACCAAAGGGATATGATCATGACGATATTATTGATTGCCGTATGTAGGCCGGCCTACGCATGACCACGCGTCCCTTCTTCAGGAATTTTCTTATGTTCAATTCAGTGAGAAAAAATCCCAGGGGGGCCACTTACATTGACGAGTGGATACCATGCGCGACCAAAAAAAACACGTAAAAAGGATGTCTTTTTCACGATGGGGCACGTTACGTACGTAACGTGATAAGGGTGTCAAAAACACAAAATAAGGAAAAAAGGGTATCTATTTCGCTAGGAAAATTACGTGTTTAGGGTCGAATTTGCGGGATGATAAAACAAAATTAAATGTTTTATAAAGGATGTCCTTTTTGCCCCAACACTTCGTGTTTAGAGTCCGATTTGCGCGAGGTGTAGAAGGTGGGGTCGTACTATACCAAATAAGGTAAAGCCGACGACCGAAGGACCCGTAACAATAAAACATTTCTGTAGGCTTGTTTAGGGGTTCATTTCAGGGAACATTTGCCAAGAGTATCGTTTTGTTACCAATACTTGTTAAGGGTAAGGCTTTTCGAGACCCCGTGGTCGCGCATAAGTTCCACTCGTGAATCGAAGTGGCCCCTCCCCCCCCCCGGGGAAAAATACGGGATGAAATAGAATAACATGTTCTTGTTTATGTTTTATGCATTATCTTATTTTTTACCCCTCCCCGCGCAAGCAAGTCCCAAGCAAGTACCACCATTTAGTGTCACTTCATTTTCGCTGGTATTCTTTATACCGGTTTATCACATCAGACTTCTGTAGGTTTTCCGGCGCGTTTTCCGTTCTTTACTTCTGCTTAATTGTCGACTCCAAAAATTAAGTGGAGAACATTAAAAAAAAAGAAATGAGAATCAAAATTTTTAACATGTCGAGTGTAAAAAAACGAAATAACCATGAAAACGGACAAAAGTCCTCACAGTGGCCCATTTCCAATTCTATATTTTTTCAAAAATTTAAGAGTGTAAAAAAACGAAATAACCATGAAAACGGACAAAAGTCCTCAGAGGGGCCCATTTTCGATTCTATATTTTTTCAAAAATTTAATCTATCTTAAAATTCACGCCATGTCTATCTATTCTCTAGAGTCATTGACACACCCCAACCCCGATCCCTCCCAAAACAAAAAAAAATATCTTACTAAGAACAAAATTAATGTCAGTCATCCCAAAATGTCAACCGAACAAGACCTAAAGTAGGCCTATATTAAATCGAAGATTTTATACTGACACCACCCCCTGATTGATAGGCCAAAAGTGCGGTTGTGGAAAGCAACAGAAATGTGTGAAAATTTTTAATAGCTCGAGTAGAAAAAGTACATTATTTTTTTTAAGCTTCGACATGAACTCCAAAATGCTTGTATTTTACTTAATTTATTATATACCAGTCCAAGTGACCATAAAATTACTATTTTTACACCTGATGATTTTGGTGGCTTTTTTCGGAGTGCAGCTGCATGGATCCGCCCGTGCAGATTTCAAGACATATTTATTTGATGAGGTTTATTATGTACAAGTTGTAAGAACTCAGATACAGCACTATGAGTAAATAAAATATATTACTAGGGCCTATGTGAAAACGTGGTGCTTTGTTTGGGGCGGGGTGGGGGGGGCTTTGTATTTATTGCATGCGCTTCAAGTTACTTTTATAGAACAGTTGTTTATTGCTAATAGGAAGTACATAAAGGGAAAAGTGTAAAAGAATGAGGCACTTTACCAGATATTGCTTACGTACAGTTAACCCCTCTGTCTCTCTTTCTTATTATTTTTCCTCTTTCCCTCTAATTCTTTACCCCATCGATTTCACCAGTGGCGTAACAAGCGGGGGCAAGCTGCCCCTCCCCCCGCCCCCTGGCGGAGTTTGATTTGATTTGATTTATTTCCGTTTCACAACATAAGTATGATAAATATAACATGACAAGGTCGAAAATACTGCAAAAAACATAATAAAATATATATAACATACTCTTAGACTTAAGGAACACAATTCAACAAATAAAAAAACCTAATATGACATTTGTATTTTAAAGTAAAACGGAGGGTCTTTCCCGAGTTCACCGGGAAAATATAAAAAAAAACGGGAAAGGGTGATTCCATACGTGTCGAGAGAACATTTGACAGTTTTTTAGAAGAAAAAACTAAAAATATTCCAGTAACTATAGGTGATCATCAAGTACTACCAGAGTGTTAGAAAAACCAACACTTAACATGATTGGAATTCACATCCTGTATAATACAGATTTAAAATAGTAATGTGTCGTACGGACGCAGAAACCTCAGGTTTGTACCCAAAAGTCTGTGAGTTGGGCAGATAAATTTCATAGAAACTGAACTCAAATTGACATTCAATTACCCAAGAACAAACACATCTATAAAAGAAAGCAAAATAAACATTCATTAATAAATAAAGCAAATTATAATTTTCGAGAACATTGTGGCGTGCGGGACATTCAAAATGTGTCGTACGGGACATCTCTAAATTGAAGCCAAACTTTCTTACTTTATGTCTCTTTGACTTCTTCAATCACATTATTCCCGGACATTATTTGGCTGATAATAATGATAATCCTATCAAACTAAGACATTCATTAAGGTTAGAAACCGCTATTAGCTGAATATTTCTGTCAATATATCATAAACAAGATAATGTGTCGTACGGGACACTTGTGTGTCGTACGGGACACTTGCATGTCGTACAGGCACTTGCGTGTTGTGTTGGGCAGCCTGAATTAAAAAAAAGAACTTTTTATCAATCAGAAGGAGCATTGCCCCTAAATTCTTCCTTTTTCATGAAAAATCTTTTAATAAGTAGTCATTCAGGACAAAATAATTAAGTTACCTCAATATATACAATCGGGGGCAAAATGTTTTAATTTTTTTTCATGATGGGAAATGTACAAGTGTTCACAGCATTTTAACGAGCTGAAATACTTGAGGTTTTGTGTGAAGTTATATTTTAGTGAATTAATAACACTATTTAAAAAATGAATGAATGAAACTTTGTGTAAATGATGAGGCTAAAATGTTATAATTTTTTATGTAAAATGTATATCTACATGATATATGTCACAACTGTCACTTGTAATTCCACAAAATATTTTTTTTCTAAAGAAATGCGGTTCTACTTTTTCAAACCCATCTGCATTTCATGAAACCATATGGTTTGTCCTATTTTCCAGATTTGTTTTTACAACTTGAAAAAAGTAAGGAGTTTCAATACTGTATATAAAAAATAGTGATCATCAAGGGAAGTCCAAATGGATGATCATGATGATTGATATGTATTTTTTTTACATCTTATAATAATTCCACATTAGTATGCAAGAGGAAGTCATCTTCCAGGCTAGGTTGAAATAATTATAAAGGTTTTCTTTTCATGCTCAATGAAAAGAAATTAACCTGCTCTGATCAGTGAAAATCATCAGTTTAGCTGAAGAGATTCACAAAAGAATAAGCCTACATATCAATTAAAATATTTAGAATCACCTATTTCATGTTCTATGGATATAAACAAAGTACTTTTTCAGTTCACTTTATGTTAAATCAATTAAATGAATTTAAATATGTCTACTATTTATGGTTTCTGAATCCAAATCCTGCAATTAAATGCATTATATATTGTGTGTCGTACGGGACAACTTTTAATAGGACAATAATTGAAAAATGAAGGGCAGAAATTAGATCCTTATGGGATAAATCGATCACCCATGAGTCAAAGAAAGAGAAACTGATTGTATGAAATTGCATCATCAAAAATAAAATTGTAGGAAAAACTTTTGCATTGTCATGTGTCGTACGGGACATTGCCAAAAATAGGTTCGGAAAAATCAGGGCTGCCCCTATTATGGATCATGAAAATGTTGTAGATATTATTTGGAACATTCAATGATATATTTTTCTATTGACCTGCAATATTTTCAATCTTCTCGTGCTTTGCAAATAATTGTTTCAGGCGGTGTTTGTACTTGACTATTCAATTAGCAAAATTATTGAAAACTTAAAATTCCATTGTTCCCCCAATCATGGACCATGCCCCAATTAAAACTATATCTATCTTCACTTTTGGTTAAAACTCATAATTTTCATAAAATTTAGGTATCATAGTAAAATATTACACTATATACTTATGAATTATTGAAAGCATGTTGAAATCTATAATATTTTTGAAGTTCTAGTGTGGAATCGCCCGAAAAGCAAAAGGGAAAAGGGAAAAAAGGGGAGAAAGAAAGAAAGGGAAAAGGAAAGGAAAGGGGAAAAAGAGGAAAGGGGAAAAGGAAAGGGAAAAGAAAACTACGAAAAAACCTAAAATGGGAAAACGGAAAGAAAACAGGAAGGAAGGAAAGAAGAACAACTGAGAAAGAACAATTCTCCCCGATGTACAAATACATTAGCATGATTAATAAGACAGGGAAATAAATTAAAGATGACAAAAAGGCAAACAAAAGCGGGAAATGAAGGTAGAATGCAATGAGCCAAAATCTAAATTGGAAAATAAAGAAAAGGACAAAATAAATCTACCGGGCTACCGAGGATGGTATATATACCACACACACACCCACACACACGCACATACACACACACCCACACACACACACACACACACACACACACATATATATATATATATATATATATTATATATATATATATATATATATATATATATATATATATATATATATATATATATACATATATATATATATATAGCATAATTCGTATGAAAGTCTATCATAAACTTGCTAAATCTCAAAAGCTACCGGGGGATCTTCATCTGTAACCTTTAAAGGGCTCTATAACGGCCCATCGCTCGCTTTTTTTTTCAAATTTTCCCACATTTGCTATGGTGTGCCCCCTCAAAATATGAGATGATTACGGTACACAACTGCATGGAATTTATGTGTTATGTGCCAAGTACACACGCAATTTGATTAAAATTAGTGGCCATCTGTAAGGTTTGAAATGGCTTTAATATCAATAGGTTCCGGGCCCCACCCACATAGCACTGTTGTATTGATGAATTTGGACCATGGCCCCCAAAAGTTCAACAACCAAACCAAAAAAAAAGAGGAAAGAAAGAAAAACAAAGTAATTAACGGGTATTATATTTTTCTGAATATCACGTCGAAATCTATCTTCATGTTAGATTCTCATGAAAAGGTGATTTTTTTATCTCGCTCGCTTCGCTTGCGATATAAATTAAAGGAGAATGAAACCTTTGGAACAAGATAGCTTGTGTGAAAACAGAAAAATCAAAGAAACAGATCGACGAAAGTTTGAGAAAAATCGAAGAAATAATGAGAAAGCATTTGAATATTGCGATCACTAATGCTATGAAAATCCTCACATTGGCAATGCAACAAAGATGTGTGATGTCACTTATGAACAACTCTCCCCATTACTTTAGTGTATATTTCAATTAAACTGCTTCTGTTATCACATCTATCAGTAGATCATGTGTTCTTTCTATAGGAGGGCATGTAATACAGATTTAAAAAAAATAAATCATGGATAAAGAGTTTGTATCACCATAAGAAAAAGCAAAAAGAGACATTTTTGGGGTATATTTGCATTCCATCAAAGAGAAAGTTGTTCACATGTGACATCACACATCCTTGTCGCATTGCCAATAGGAGGATCTCCATGGCATTAGTGATTGCAATATTCAGTTGCTCATAACTTTCTCATTATTTGTCCGATTTTTCTCAAACTTTCTTTGTTCTTTTTCTTTGATTTTTCTGTTTCAACACAAGCCTATTTTTCCCCAAAGGTTTCATTCCCCTTTAAGCTACTTCTTGCCACACGCGCCATACTGGGCCCCTCGAGCATTATAGAGTTTCACCCTGATACGCAAATAACAAAAATCCTATTCTTCGTGGCGTACAAAAAAAAGAGAGAAGGGTGAACTATGATATTATCTTTTTTTTGTAGGATAAATGTGAATATGGTTCACAGTTTAAAAAAAGACCTGATATTTTACGATCATTACTTTGAGTTTTGACATAGGACCGGGACATTCTAGGAACATTATGTCATCATATGAAAATGATGACTACTTCCTATATCTCCTCCTATGTGCGAGATGAAACCTGTCGATATTCCATTCTGAAAAAAGGGACAATTTGATTATCAAATTAATATCTTATATGAGAGCGCTAAATCTGTTAATATTAAGGCCTGAAAACTGGACATTTAAAGCACTTGTAATTATGAATAAGATGTTGGAGTTAATATATTTCAATGCGAGCGCAAATCGCGAGACGAACTTTTGGATAAACTTTCATGAAAATGGGGATTTTAAGTAGTTTGTTGTAGAATTAATATTAAGATATACATAACTCACCAATCAAAATGCAAGCGTGCAGCGCCAGCTGGTGCATTTTTTGACAATCTGACCTGAATAGGGATATTTTGAGAACTTGATGGAATACAAGAAAATAATCATAGGTACCTGATGAATCAAATTTTTCGAGCGCGCAGCGCGAGAAGAAAATGTTAATATGCACACCTTAAAACATAATTTTTTTCAGAGCACTTTTCAAAAATAAATTTGTCAATGAAATAAATTAATGAAAGTTCGATTTCCGAGCTGAAATATGTTTTGTATAATATTGACTTCAAAATTAGATATTTCAAATTTTAGTGACTTGAAAGATTTTTTTTTCCAAGTCTTCCTCTCATCTTATTTTATTCGCTCGTCTTCCTCCTCTCATATGTTTCTCTTTCTTTCCCCCTCTCTTCCCCTTCTTTTTTCTTTCTTTCCCCCTTTTTTGTTCCTCCCTGGGGGGGGGGGGGGGGGGGCGGGCCCCTCGCCCCCTGGATACGCCTATGATGATTTTAAGAAAGCAATCAAAGGACCGACGGCTTCAGATCCTCTCTGAGGGACCTGGTAATGAGGATGAATGCCTTACCAAAGGGTACTAGCGCACCAAGTGGGAATCGACTCTCTACCGACTGAGCTAAATCATCCATGCACAATATGATAAATTACTTTTTTTTAATTGGGCAGATGTCCACATACATTTAAACGTCATAATTCAATAAACCCATACTGGTTAACTCATACCACCACCACCAAGGAGATATCAGATATCTCATTAATACCCGGCATTAATACCACCACCTCTAGACCACCATTTATATACCACCAATTATGTTACGACGCCAAAAAAAAGCGATGATCAGATTCTTGCCATGTATTCTGTGTATAAGTTTCCATTCACGCCACTAGCTTAGCAATGCAATGCAGAGAATACGCATACGAAAATTGGATGCATATAGCTGGCAGTATCAATCCCGATGCTGGTGTCGCAAATTTGCTGAGGAACGACAACATCGTAGGTAGTTTTCTGCTAAGAAATAATGTTCATAAAGTTAAGCACAATTAGGAGAAGGAAAATGGAACGGCAATTGGAACATCTGATCAGAGTTGCTGTATTTGTTTTCGTGACAATAAATGTGATTTTTAAACCATCGGCCGGTCAAACGACAGCGCCCATGTCAAATTCGGACTTTCCGGAGCTGAGCCTGTAAGTAGTGGAGAGTGTTGTGATCCTGTGTGTTTACGAGACAGGCGGCGAACCTCCGTAGTTCGCCATGGTCTGCCATTATGGCCATGTATTCTCGCTTTATATAATTCGCATTGAACATGTTGTATAGCCGTGTTGTGGTGATGGAAAGGATGATTATGATGATGATGATAATGAGATGGACTTCTTTCTATTCTACTATCTAGACCTTTTCACTAGATATATCATCATGTATTAATTAATGTTGGTTTGTAATCAAGAAAACAATGGATGTTAAGAGCATATGATAAGTGGAGTAGGTCCCATTTCTAATCTATTACAAGGTAATTGTAAACCAATTTTAAAAAAATGATCACATTTAGTGCATTATCAAACTGCTTAAATTAAGGAATATGTCGCAAGGTTGATGAGCTGCTTGGTATGCCTATTACTGTTGTTTGAAGTTGGCATTGGTGCTTCAAATGAAGCAAACCAAAGATGATCATTTTATTCATTTTCGTGTGAAATTAGGCTTCTCTGCAAATTATTAAATAAAGTTGCTTGAAGTTGAATATAATCGATATGCAGTACACAAAAATATATTCTTTTATTGGAGATGCAGTGCATATTATGATGCACTGCATCATATGCAGTGCTCGTAACAGCTGCTCTACTTAGAGACGTCTGATAAATTAAGTGTTTTAACACTTTAAAGTGCTATACCAGCAAGGAGGATATTTTTATCTGTCTTTGCAATATGTTGCTTATACGATGTTACAGACATATTCTATACGTTGACAGGAAAAAGATGTGTCTCGTGAATTTTCCTTCTAAATCATTTGCTCCTTTAATGATTGAAAATATGATTGTCGGTGATCTATACATTTTGTAGCTCATTTTCATGATCATACATTTCGCAATTTATTATTAATTTTCTCATTACAGGGTTAAAAAGTGGGCGGATGGTTTAAGTGAGACATTAATAGACACGTTGGACAAGGTGACTGGGAGGAGAGAACTAAGACAGGTTCGTAAAATTTGTATTTAATTAGTTTGTTTCAAATTATTCATATATAGGCTCCATGGCCGATCACTTTACTACTGCAGCAAACTTGATAAGAATTGATCTCTATCCCCCTCATATGTGATATACAGATTGCACAAGTGCACCAGAATGTTAAATGATCAGATTTTTTACATACAATACAAAGATCATTGATATACACCAACTTTTCAGATCCCTGTTATGTACATGGTCCACTAGTCAACTACAGTCATCTGTAGACACCACTCTATTGTCAGGTCTCAGATTTAAACTGATTCAATGCATGGATTTGTGCCTGGCCCTCGCTGTACAAAGGAACGAACTAGCTTAAATCTGATTTTGTGTGTAGTGGCATATAGATCAATATGGCATACAGATGATACACTGTCTTTGTTGTATTGGCTTTTAGCAGAGCTCTGCACAAATGGGTGGTGTGAAAGCTTTGTTTATTGGTTTCTGGATAAATATTAAACATTAGATAAGTAGTTTATTCACTGACCTATTGTGGAACATCTATGTCTGTATTCACAAAGCTGGTGATGAGTTTGTGTTAAATGTAGGGCATGTATGATATATAGAGATGAATTTATTCCTACATGTGAGCATGATTGAGATGTGAAATCTGTTTTAAACTATAGTTCAATTTGCAGATATGAAACTCCTTTGAGTTTAAAATACTGACATATCCATTAAAATTCATATCAAGCAATACTAGTAATTACATGTAAATTAAACCAGAAGTGAATAATGTATGGTACATTTAATGTATTTATTCCCCCCCCCTCCCCGCCCTCTCTACGGATTTTGTTCTGGAAGAGATTGTTTTTAAACATATAAAACACAAAGAAATTATAAGCTACAATGATGAATAAAATTTACTTTATAGGTCTGTGAAAATATCCTTGATCATGTTAAAACATGGAGATTTCTAATCACTCTTTATTTTCATAAGGCCAATATAATTTTTTTTTACTAGTTTTAAAATTTCTTGAATAGCATTTATAAATAAGTATGATTGTTTTTTAAAGGTCAAGGCCACCTCAGAAAAACGTTGATTTGAATCAATAGAGAAAAATCAGACAAGCACAATGCTGAAAATTTCATCAAAATCGGATTTAAAATAAGAAAGTTATGACATTTCAAAGTTTCGCTTATTTCCAACAAAATAGTTATAAGAACGAGACAGTTACATCCAAATGAGAGAATCGATGATGTCACTCACTCACTCACTCACTATTTATGTTTTTTGTTGTTTGAATTATACAATATTTCAATTTTTACGAATTTGATGATTAGGACCTCCTTGCCTGAAGCACAAAATGTTATATAATAATGAATTTAGGATCATTTCAAAAGAATTGTGAGTAACATCATTCACTATCATTTAAAAATTAGTGAGTGCTCGTGATATACATCTTTCATTTGGATGTAAACTTGCTTCCATATAACTATTTTGTTGAAAATAAGCAAAACTTTAAAATGCCATAACTTTCTTATTTTACATCCGATTTTGATGAAATTTTTAGTGTTTTGCTTGTTGAATTTTTCTCTTTTCATTCAAATCAAGTTTTTGTTGAGATGGACTTGTCCTTTAAATCACCTCAAAACAAAATAGAAATTGGTAATTTTTTTGTATAGTACTTCTAAGTCAATTGTTCTCAGTCGTTATCTTTGGATGAAGTGCATTACATGTATGTGTACACAGTACTAGTGTATGGATACCATTGACGATTTTCTCCCATTCCGGAATGAACATGCTAAACTGAAAAAGGAATGCATATTGCATAGATGAAATGAGACAGTGTGTGTATGCATGTGCACATGTTAGGTGTGTTGATGCGTACTGCATCATCAGTGCATGGGTGATTCATTTTAACTGCAAGGGCAGACTCCATGATTAATTCCAAACTAGTATTATGAATTATTTAAATACATAATGTACATTGTGCATGTACACTCATATTTTACTGTGCACATGTGATCAACTATTATAGACACATTGAGTGCATTACATGTATACTACCATTGTAAGAAAAATTCATGTCAGGGAATAACTTTGCTTTACAAATTTGATTAGCATTTTTGGTCATAAGAGAAAAGCTCTCAACTAAGTAATGTACAGTCCTATGTAAAAATATGCTATACAAAAGACTTCATGCATAGCAGTCTTTAAAAAATGTGGAGCAAATTGCAATGCAATACCAGGAAAATTATTCCCTGCATGTAGACACAGTATCCAAATCATTTAATTGCACTTAGCCTTCAGGTATTATTTTGCTGTATTCATGATGAAGCAAGAGGCTATATCTTCCAAACTTTCTTGTCTTTCTGACACGCATCATCATGCTCAAGTAAATGCATCGTGGAAAGTAGGATTCTTTTTAATTAAATGAAGTAGTATGATGTGTGCACCTGCATGTAGCAACAGGCAGGGGGATTCAAACACATACTTTCCAAGTGAATAGAAGATAATACCCAGGGAGATATTAGAACATTGTTGGCATGGTTTAACCCCCCCCCAAAAAAAAAACCCATGCAAGTCAAGATGAAATATTATATACATGTTGCATTATATTTCTCTGAGCCTCCCAACCACCAAAATGTTACAAAATTTTGTCAAGAAGGGTTTTTTAGAATATAATATTCTCACCTGGAGATAGAATTAAAAACTGCTGGTAGGCCTACTGTTAGAAACATTGGTTAATGATGTAAATATTGTTGTTCTCAAATGTTGGCTTAGGTTTCACTTTCTCCATTAGAAATACTTCTTATTGTTATTACATTTACAACTAAATTCTTTTTTAATTTTTGTCTCACCTGCATAGCAGAGTGAGACTATAGGCGCCGCTTTTCCGACGGCGACGTCAACATCAAATCTTAACCTGAGGTTAAGTTTTTGAAATGACATCATAACTAAGATCGTATATGGACCTAGTTCATGAAACTTGGCCATAAGGTTAATCAAGTATTACTGAGCATCCTATTAGAGTTTCATGTCACATGACCAAGGTCAAAGGTCATTTAGGGTCAATGAACTTAGACCATGTTGGAGGAATCAGCATCGAAATCTTAACCTGAGGTTAAGTTTTTGAAATGTCATCACAACTTAGAAAATATATGGACCTAGTTCATGAAACTTGGACATAAGGTTAATCAATTATCACTGAACATCCTGTGTGAGTTTTATGTCACATGACCAAGGTCAAAGGTCATTTAGGGTCAATGAACTTTGGCCGAATTGGGGGTATCTGTTGAATTTCCATTATAACTTTGACAGTTTATGGATCTGATTCATGAAACATGGACATAATAGTAATCAAGCATCACTAAACATTTTGTGCAAGTTTCAGCTCTCATGATTAAGGTCAAAGGTCATTTAGGGTCAATGAACTTTGGCCGAATTGGGGGTATCTGTTGATTTTCCATCATAACTTTGATAGTTTATTGGTCTAGTTCGTTAAACTTGGACATTAGTATTTAGAGTAATCAAGTATCACTGAACATCCTGTGTGCATTTCAGGTCACATGACCAAGGTCAAAGTTAAATGAACTTTGGCCGAATTGGGTGTATCTGTTGAATTACCATCATAACTTTGAAAGTTTATGGATCTGATTCATGAATCTTGGACATAAGAGTAATCAAGTATCACTGAACATCCTGTGCGAGTTTCAAGTCACATGATCAAGGTCAAAGGTCATGTAAGGTCAATGAACTTTGGCCATGTTGGGTTTTTTTGTTGAATAACCATCATATCTCTGTAAGTTCATTGGTCTAGTTCATAAAAAGTGGACATAAAAGTAACCATGTATCACTGAACATCTTGTGCAAGTTACATGTAGAGTAGTTTTCAAAGTAAGCACTGATGCTATATTGAACCGCGTGATGCAGGTGAGACGGCCAGAGGCATTCCACTTGTTTAAAACTATAATCCTATATTTCCATAATTACAATTTTCAATACGCCCCTTTATCAAGGAAATTACAGGGGAAGTTCAACCTGACAAAAAGTTTATTGTAAAAATAGCAGACAAACTAATAAAGAATATTGCCGAAGGTTTGAGAAAAATTCATCAAATAGTTAAAAAGTTATTAGAATTTCAATAATTTGATTTGTGACGTCATATGCGAGCAGTATGTCCTACATAGCGAATGGTAAAATATCAATGAAATGTCATTTCCTCAGAAAATTGAAAATGGTTTTCACTGTACTTTTTTATATCAAGAGACAAATCATTTCACACCCGATCATGAGTGGAAAACAAAATTAAGTCATCAGGAACCATACAAAATTTGAAATTCATGCATTTTATATTACATAGCACATGGGGCAGCTGCTCGTTTATGACGTCACAAATCCAAAACTATGAACTCTAATAACTATCTTACTCCCAAAAACTTCACCAAACCTTTTTACTATTTTTTCTGCTATTTTTACAGCAAATGTTTTCTTCAGGGTGAACTTCCCCTTTAACATTCCTGATTCAACATCCGGGAGTTAACAAATATTGTTTCCCAATATTGGTTCATATTTTATTTCCATTTATAATTTCAATTTTCTTTGTTAGACATTTCATATAGATAGATTCTGTTATATTTTTTTGTCTTTGAATGTAATAATTTATTAATTTCTAAGCATGTAACATCACACGCACTTCAAAACTATCTTATACTTAGTCTTATTTGCAAAATCTTACAATAAATTAAAACACTGAGTTAATTGTTTCATCACCTTTATAACAACAATTGTCCAGGATTTTTATGTTCTTTCATTTTATATCCCTGTAAGTATACTTAATTTACAAGAGATCTACTTGTACCCAACAACAGTGATTCATAAATTATTTGAACCACCTTTACATACCAGCATAGATGAGTGAACATAATTTGAACATATGCATGCTATTACTTACAACCTAATACTTGTTGATAAGTTCAGTTTAATAGAAACGCTGGTAGAGTGTTAAGCTGGAAGTATGATGTAAGTAGTATCCTACATGTTTGTGATATTTTACTTCTTAAAGGACAAGTTCACCCCCAGAAAAATGTAGAGTGAATCAATAGAGAAAAATCAAGCAAGTACATGTATAATGCCGAAATTATGGGGTTTTGACGTTTCACTTATTTTTTACAAAACAATTCAATATGCACAACTCAGTAATAAGCAAATGAGAGAGTCGATGGTGTCCCTTATGTTTTTGATTGTTTGAATTATACAATATTTCAGTTTTACAGATTTTACAATAATGACCAACTTCATTAACTACAAGATGTTTAAACAATGGAAATTTCACATGTTCAGGGCAGGAATAAATCTTTGTTTCACTTGACAATGAGGAGAAAATTAAATATTTCAAATTTCCTATAGTGAAATACAAAAGAAATAGTGAGTGGGTGATGTCATCAATCCCCTCGTTTGCATACTGACCAAATAACATGGATGTGCAAGTAATTGTTTTAAAATGTGTCATAACTTTCTTATTTTACATCTGATATTGATGAAATGTTCAGTGAACATTATGCTTGTTGGATTTCCCTCCTTGTATTACAAGCAACCTTTTTCGAGTGGATGTGTCCTTTAATTTTATGGCTTAATTTATTATTTTCTTGAGAGTTCTGTATAATGTGACTTTTCAGTGAAACAAAATGGCAAATGAGTGATAAAACCCCTCACAAAGAGTTCCCCAACTCAATTTTATCCCTTTGCGCCCTGGATTACTTTGGACAGTCATGACTCTCACCCTCAGTTATATTTGCAGATGTAGATTATACAAAGGCAAAATGAAGAAATACAAGACATTTGAAATAAATGATCTCCTGTTCTCATGATTGGAGCCCAGTCATGCCAGCGGCACCTTACTTCACTGGTACCCAGCCTAGCCCAGCTAATGTTGTGTACATGTAGCTTTCCATACTAACAGTCTTCTCAAAATCACTGTTTTGATGGAAGTAGAATTCACCAATATCTTACGCAAAGTTCATATACAACTCACCGTGTATTATTGCACAAGCCTCCTTCATAGGATAGTATATTTTGGTCATTATTTTATTCCAAAACCTTACAAATGAAAGTCAATCATTAACAAATTGTAAACTGAAGTTGTTGTCTGAATGTCTTTAAAATGACACATGATATCTAAAACCCTTGCTTTTTTAATCACATGACTGAAAGCCGGTATTCTGACTTTTAGGGTATACATGTATGCACATTCATGGTGAAGCTGGTTTTCCTGCTTTTCGTGATCAAACGCTTAAGGGGTGGGTTTTCATCATAATGATATGTCATTCATTATACAGTGCGTCCCAATATAAACGAAACCGAGATTTAGCGATCATTTATCATAAATTAATCATAAATAGAATAGATAAATGACCTACCAATTTAAAGCTTAGAATCTCCTCTTTCATCTGATATTACTAAGCTTATTTCTTATTCACGCATGAGTGAGCAAAAACAATTTGAAGAAAGGATACCAAAAACTCATTTGGCGAGGGGTATCTGGTTTTCAAAAAGAAAACCACATTTCTGAAAAGTTCAATATCTGCTCTTTAATTTGGTACCTCAAATACAGACAATGGTCAAGAAATAAAAAAGTTCTGGTCATTTGAAATAAGGCTTGTATTTCCATAATTTCATGAGATAAACGTGTTTTCACCGGTTTTCCACAGAAGCTTTCGCATGGTGAACAAAAGATTTAATGAATGGCTGATCGTCAACAAAACAGAGTGTTGAGTGAGTTTGAAAGCCAGCCTGGAGAACCTCTTCATTTTATGAAATTATTGAAATTCAAGCCTTATTTCAAATGACCAGAACTTTGTTATTCCTTGACCATTTTCTGTAATTTAGGTATCAAATTAAAGAGGAGATATTTAACTTTTCAAAGATGTGGTTTTCTTTTTGAAACCCAGATACCCCCCCGCCAAATGAGTTTTTGATATCCTTTCTTCCAATTGTATTTGCTCACTCATGCATGAATGAGAAATAATCTAAGTAATATCAGATTAAAGAAGAGATTCTAAGCTTTAAATTGGTACATGTAGGTCATTTGTCTATTTTATTTATGATTAAGTAATGATAAATGATCGCTAAATCTCGGTTTCGTTTTTTCTGGGACGCACTGTATTATCATGTAATGTGCAGTCCTGATAATTGTGCAGCTTACAGAAATTGGAAACTTCATTGTTTTTCAGTTGGTAGTACAAAGGACATATAGGTGTACTATGTTGTTAGTGATGTAAAAAGATTGATCAATAGGAATTTGTAGAATTTGGGGGAAAAACAGTCCAGAATCAAATGTTCAGACAGACTGTATGTTACATCCAGTTGAAATACATTTTAACAGAATGCATTTTTCTTTTTTTCTCTTACCTGCCTATTAACAAAAGAGATGATCATATTGATACTGATCCCCTTTTTGTTATCTTTGCATAAGTTACAGAAATGTTAAATACATTGTTTTCTATTTCTATTATAAATATTGTTAATAATTGATACTGATCCCCTTTTTGTTATCTTTGCATACATGTAAGTTACAGAAATGTTAAATACATTGTTTTCTATTTGTATCATATATGAACATATCAGTAAAAATGAAGCTACAATTTGAGACTTCATCCGTACACTTAATTTATTGTGCTTTTGATTTTAAACTTCCCTTCATGTTTTCATTCTTGAAACAATTAATGGACAGTTTAATAATTCAACAGTTTTTAACTTAATTTTTCTTTACATACTGTTAACATCTATCTTGATCCCTGTTTGGATCTTAATTATTTTGAATTATGCCATTTTAACCCTTTTTTAACAGCTTTACACTGACAAGGCCTTGGATGTAGAATTTATAAATGGTTCAGACCTCATAGAGGATGTGGCTGATAAATGGCAGGCTATACTCCAAAAGAAGATGACTGCAGTGAGGGTATGTTGCTTAAAACTCATCTTTTGATCATATGATATGTTTATTGGCCCATTTGATGGTATTTGTTTATTCATAATCTGATGAGAAAGTTGTAAATTAGTTTTGATACATTTTGTAGTGCAAAGTATTTCTATTTCCTTTATACTTCATTTTCCGCTTAGAGGCAGTTTTGCGATTTTGCGGTATATAAAATTGTTATTATGTTGTAAACCCATTTTTATTTTTATTTATTTGATGATGGATGTATGGTCAGTGATATACTCATTTTACTACTAATACCCCTTCCTTAATGGAGAAGTTAACCCTGACAAAAAGTTTGTTTTAAAAATATTTGAAAAAATAATAAAAATATTGGTGAAGGCTTGAGGAAAATCCACTAAAGATTAATAAAGTTATTTGAATTTCAAGATTTGTGACAGCGCATATGAGCAGCTGCCCCATATAAAATGCAAATTTTTCAATGGTTCGTGAGAACTAAAAATTTCCTTTCAGGAGCGGGTGTGAAATAATTTGTTGATATACTGAAGGTACAATCAAACCCATTTTCAATTTTTATGGTAAATTACATTTTATGGTTATTTTCAATTCGCAATACATGGGAAGATGCTTCCATATTAAGTTGTATGTCACAAATCAAAAAAATAAATTCTGATAATTAAAAAAATCTTTGATGGATTGTCCTCAAACCTTCACCAATATTGTTTATTATTTTTCTACTTTTTTACGATAAACTTTTGGTTGGGGTAAACTTCTCCTTTAAGCTTTAATTTTATTGTTCATACGTGTATGTTCAATGTTCATATAATTATACTATGTCAGAATGTTGCAGAAATACATGAATCTAGATCTATGGTATGGTAGAGCTTTTGAAAAGTGTCAGTAATGCGAATTATACTCAAGTATCATGTCCTGCAATTGTGTATATGTCTAGTGGCCTCTGAATCAGTTTCCAAACATACATGGTACAAATTAAAATGGCTATTGTTTTGTTTTCTTGTTCTTCTTGGGTGATGTATATTTTTATTAAAAAAAAGGTTCTTTGATCAATTTTTTCACAAATCGAGTGATTGGATACCGAAAATTTAGTTTGTCCTGAAATTTGTCAGTCCATTGCATACATTTGAAAAGCTTTACATTTATATTAAAAAGGGGGAAAACAGGTATTATCTTTTAGAGCACTGGATCAAATTAATTTTTAATGTAATTTCACAAAATCGGTCTTGTAAAATACATTTTGATTTCATGTCTTCTTAATCATTGACTATTTTAGAGCAAACACATTCATATAATCTAGTAATGAATTGGAATAATGATGGACACATCGAGGATTAACCAACATAAAAGACCAGCTTTAAAATCAACATGCCCACTGCCATTTCTTGAGTTTAACTTCATGCTACAGTACATGTATGGCATACTAAAGGCAGGTCATACATGTACCTCCATGCATGCATTGTTTTCACACATTCTTATTACTTCTCATCCGTAAAGAGGCATCCATAGTGAGGGATTCCTGGCCGCATTCATTGTGTTAAAACCTTGAACCTGATAATAATTCATACTTCATTATCATGCAACACACACCCAGCAACTCCATGCTGTAGTTAAATACATGTACATGTACATGTATGCACATAGCAGGTACTTGTATTGTCAATCCTATATTTACATCGACGTCTACATGTACACGTACATGAAATCCAATACCGGTGTCTGTGAAGTCTCTTACATGAAATATTCATTTAGGGCCTCACTTGATGCCATTTTTGAATTAGATTCTACCTGCACTCAAGGATAAATTTGTTATCACATGTAGTCTGATATTTCTAGACATTTTTATATAAATATTGATTTTTCAACAGAGACACTGTACAGTATGTAATATGCAATTTGAGCAAGTTGAAATTTTAATTGATACATAGACCATGCATGTATTATTAAACTGTCATAAAATGTATAAATGATTGGATTGGTTTTGACATTAATGAGGTCATTAACGTTCAATTAGGTGCAGTATGGTTGGAGACTTATTAGACCTGCAGATGTTAATTTAGTGTAGGATCAATTAATTCAACATTAATAACTGAGTTGTGTTTATATATAAATGCCCTGTGTGCCTCATATAATTTAAAGGTAAATGAGGGACTTATTATTACACCTGTTATCACCAATTTGATTAAAAAAACCTACGCTAACTAGTGTTAAGAATCGATAAAGAAAAATTAGATACTGAAAAGTGCCTGTTTTTCCTATCAAAAAGCAAAATAATATAGTATAAATCTGCATAAAACATTTCAACATTTTAGTTCTTTTACAGTTAGTAATGACTACTGTTCTTGACATCCTGTTCTAGGATCATCTATCTTTTGTGGGGAATATATCCTGTCTGCATATATTGTAATCTTATAAAAGCTGAATGGATGTTTAGATCTTGACATTTTCATGTGTTGAAGTGCATACAGCAGCCACTTCAATAGGTGCACTAGGATTTATGAAAAAAATATAATAGTAATTACTGAATACTAATGACTACTATTCCTTCAAGTGACACCCCCCATGTGTAGCACCTAGGTCATATGAGTAAAAAGTCCTGACATCTAGATATTTGATGAACATGTATGTACTGTATAGCTAAAGTTATACTATTGAGTAAGGACTCTAGATGAACACATGTTGTATGTCCACATCTAATGAAGATGATGCTTTTTTTGGTATACATGTAACTGCACACTGCCTTTACATGCAACCCCATGGGTGTAAATGTACATGTATTCTCTAAAACAGAGTGTATACTTCATGATACAATGGGCAGTGTCAGCCAGCCTGCCAGGGTATTTTTTATTGAAGAGTGTGAGGGGGAGGGGAGGAGGAGGGGGGAATATTCAAGGTATAATAATTACTGTATATGCACTGCTACTTTGAACTACATGTAGTGATTACTTTGAACTTGTGACTACTTTGAACTTCTCTCTTCTTTATTTAAAAAGAAAAAAATATGCTCTTAAAAATCAAATTCCTTTGACATCATACTTATGCATATTATTGTTTCACAAATAATTTGAATTATACTTGGTCAGAATTAAAGTGAAATATGCTTGAACTTGTAGGTGTAGATCTACTTTACCCAGGTAAGTAGCAATTCAGCAATTTCTTAAATTTTGAAGTAACATAATGAAATGCATCTGTTTTTTCATGGTCCATTTAGACAGTTCAAACTGATTTTCAAGTGTTGCTTTATCTGTCATCATTTATCAATCTACATGTATAAACCGCATATGGTGCAATTTACTGCAGTTCTTTTTTCTCATTCATAATGGGCCATTATGACATCAGGGCCCCGTTGCAGAAAGAGTTGCAATCAAACGCAACTCTAAAAATCACGCGCAACTTAATTTTTAGCCAATCAACAGCGCGCATTTGGGACTTGCGATTGATTTTTTGACTTGCATTTAAAGTTTAAACGCAACTCATTCTGCAACGGGTCCCTAGAGTATCATTCCTCAAAATCAGTATTAGCTTCAAGTCTGCATAATGTATGTACGTGTAGAATGCAATTGTAATATTGACATATTTTTTCTTCGATTTTACAGAAAATAGTTGATAAGCTAGAAGAGGAATTTGCTAATTACACTGCTGATCATGATATTGCAGTAAGTATTACTCAGTAATTTCCAGGTTGTATGTATGATCTAACAGATCATTACAGTGTGATTCCATAAAATTAAAGTATTACAATGTTGACTGTTATTCCAATGAATATTGTTTGAATGAAAATATGGAAATTTGAATTTTTAGCTTTCGAATATTATTTGGAATATGAAAGAACAAAATAAGCATGACTTTTAAGCTATACCACAAAATGCATTCATGTTGTCACTACAATTTAGTGCATATTCACTGAATTGAATTTAATTTTAAAGTTTCATTTGAACATTTTGTCCTCCCATGGTAGATAACATAATGAAAGTAGAGTGAGAAATGACAGTAAAATGTCAATGATCAAACAATGATGGAAAATACAGAAATAGCAAATGTAGGATTCATTATGCGTACAACTCTATCCAAATGATACCCCTTTCATAAACCCAATTATGCGGCTAATAGCAGCATAATTTGGTCGTAAAATTGGAGGACAAGAGTAATCCGCATTATTTTGATGCTGCTATTATCCGCATAATAGCAGCATTGGGACAAGATTTTGAGTTTATGAACGCATTTCCAAATAATGCGGATAATTGCCATGGTGCGGTCAAAAGGTCACCCTTTTCCAACACAACCGCATCGGAGGGGGCATGTCCAGTTGTCATGACGATTATCCGCCTTTTTTCAGGACGAGCGCTCGTAAAAATAATGCGGCTTATTTTCGGAGTTTGTGAACGCAATTTTTATTGAATTATCCGCATTACTCTTAGGCGGCTAATTGGAGGATAGGTTTATGAAAAGGGTATGAGAGGGTGACTTTATAAGATTTTCTAGTCAAGCATGTATAAAAGTGTCTACCTGATCAAATTTTTTAATTTGTATTATCTGTGTGATTTAGATTGGTGATGTAGACTACAAGAATTCTAAGAATTTGGGAAACTTGACTCTGACATATGATGAGAGATTCAAGTCCGATGTCAATCTAAACTGCAGCTCTGTCCAGATACCGACAGACATCTATGAGGGAGGTCAGTATATACATCTCATATCATCTGCTCACTCTTTAGGTGATTTCAAACCGCCTCCATCACAAGAATCCCCATTCTAATCCTGAAATTAAGAGCATGTGCAGTACGCTCTGCTAAACAAACAAGGCACAAGATTCAAGATTGCTAGCTCAGCAGCCCGGGCCCAATTTAAAAAATAGACTATAAGTTCTCGTAATTTGCTTTCTCACTACCAAAATAACTTCCTTCCTTGGAAAATTCCCCGCGAAAGTTCTCTAAATTTTGACAAGTACCTACTATATAGCAGGTATTTTCTTTCGGGGAGATTATTAGGCTTTTTACACAGGATTTTCTTAACCCCGGACTATCGCTAACCCCGTACTATCCTTAACCCCGTACTATTTATTTTCCTTTTCACACATGCCAAATTGTTTTTACTAACCCCGGATAAGGAATGCTTGCTTTTTACACACGAAACTCGCTAACCCCGGACTATTGGTAGCTCATGAATATTCACAAGCGCACTGAGGGGTTATTCGGGTCATATCCAAAATCGCTGACTTCTGGCGCGCGCCTTTTTTTTCATCGCCGTGATCGCTGTTCATGAATATTCATTATACTTACCTCTGATTGGACAACAGGGCCGGCTCTGTTGCGGGCATGAATGGGAGCGCTTAGCCCACTTTCGTTTTACACATGCGATCTTAACCCCGTACTATTGCTCTTAGCACCGCAATTGGTGGGATAACCCTGCTTTTTTGCAGGGCCAAATAATCCCGTACTATAGGTGGGGTTAGCCCACTTTGCAAAAACGCTGTGTAAAACGAAAGTGGGCTAAGCTTAACCCCGTACTATAGGTGGGGCTAAATTGCCATTTAGCCCCACCAATAGTACGGGGTTAAGGAAATTTTAGCCTGTCTAAAAAGGGTATCTGTGTGATTTTCTTTCACATTGACAAAAAATACCTGGAACTGATGAACTTTGGAGTGGTCTGAAACCACCTTTTGTCCATTGCACTAGGGTTCACATGCTGATGCCATTACTCTGATGCACTTTTGTTTACATGCTAATGTAATTATTACTCGTGCATGGCTGCTTGCAGTGTGGTTTTATCAGGGACTCATGTCCTGGCTTTATATATTCGTATTGTGCATGTATAGTAGTTTTGTTCCACAGGGTGTGGGATGAAGGTTTTATTATGTAAACTTTGAACAGTCAATAAGTATGCTACATTTGAAAATTTTCAAAAATAACTTTCATCTACTGATATTTAGATTAGTTTAGGAATGCCAGAAATACTGTTTAATCAGTCATCCATTTGCTTTACATAATAAATGAGATTAAAATGAAAAGAGAAATGAAAGAGGAATTTTGTTAATCTTGTCTCCCATTTGCTCTCCTTAAAGGGGAAGTTCACTCTGACAAAAAGTTTATTGTAAAAATAGCAGAAAAAATAATGAAAAATATTGCCGAAGGTTTGAGAAAAAATCATCAAATAATTAAAAAGTTATTAGAATTTCAATTATTTGATTTGTGACGTCATATGCGAGCAGCATTCCTACATAGTAAATGGTAAAAAATCAATGAAATGTCATTTTCTCAGAAAATTGATAATGGTTTTCGCTGTACCTTTTGTATATCAATAGACAAATCATTTCACACCCGATCATGAATAGAAAAGAAAATTAAGTCATCAGGAACCATGCAAAATTTGAAATTCATGCATTTTATATTACATAACACATGGGGCAGCTGCTCGTTTATTACATCACAAATGCAAAACTTTGAACTCTAATAACTTTCTTACTCTTTAACGGAGTTTCCTCAAACCTTCACTAATATTTTTTACTATTTTTTCTGCTATCTTTGCAATAATGTCTTCTTCAGGGTGAACTTCCCCTTTAATTAAAGAGACCAAAAGAGTTCTTTTACCCTTTTTGGCATTCGATGACTTAAGGGATAGAGTATCATTGATCTACTGCTGCTCAGTGGCTGCCGGGGCAGCCGGGCCCACAATCAATTGAGTGAGCTGATGTTTCGGATGATATCTATTTTTTTATTTCTGTTTTGGACAATAAAATCTGATTTTTTAAGCACCTGAACAATCCATCAATCAATTTTTTTTTTTTCAAGAGCAGCTACTCACATGTGCCAAAAGGTTGTAATTTGATGTAATGTAACACTTGTATGACATAATTCATATTTTCATGTTAATTGATCAGATATCAGTAATATTCTTTTTTGGCAACATATTTTGATCAGTGTACTTGACTTTAAAGGAGAAATATATTGATTAGGAATATGGTCTTATTATATATCAATTGATGCGATGCGAGGCTATTTCAGAGAGGCATTTTAGTGCTTTTTAATTGGCGGTTTCCACCTTATGTATTATTTTCGTTATTTTCAAATGACCTAATGATAATCCCCACATCATTACTTTCCATTGATAAATAATAATGCCATATATTCTCCATTAAAGACCCTGACCGGTGTAAAAACAATCATACATGTATATCGAAATAAAGGTAATGATTCATACAATACAAATATACCAAAGATATTACATATATCTCCTTCCATTTCTGACAAATATTAAATAAAAATCAAAGAAACTGCTCCTCCAAATTACGCTTCGATTGAGCACCCCCACGTCGCCTGGAAATGATGACGTCACGTTGTGTCTGGAGGGTTGTGATTCCATAGGTTTGTGTACAAAAGCATTGGGTATTTTCTTCCATTTCCATGTTATGAATCCATTTTTTTTTTCGTTTTCAGATGAAAATGGAACTTAAAATTATTCACTGTTCAAATTGTTGTAAAACCTACAACTATTCACTACCTTTTTTGTGATTTCTTTGTTTGGCTCTTATTGGGCCTAAATTGCTATGTCAGGAAAAGTTGTTATACATAATCTAAATGCAGATAGAATTGAAATCTGCGCCAAATAAGCAGGATATAAAATATGGCAAAAACTAGTTCAAAATTGTAGATTTCATAAATTCAAGCTTGTGGGAAAAAATATATGTGATATCCCTCTGTGATAGAAGTGAAGAAAATGAAATGCGTTATCTGGAAAGCAAAAAATCACCCAGTTTTTCTGTGTACAAACCTATGGAATCACGACGCTTCTTACACAACGTGACGTCACGGTCTCGAGGCAGGTGAAAAGCACAATAAAGCCTATTTAATAAACGGGGTTCGAAGCCCAATAATTGGAATATTCTTAAGCAAAATACTCAGCTGGGAAGCAGTGAAAATGCATAAACCATACCTTTCTGTATTTAGTAGCTTATAAGCTTTCGATTGGTATATAATTTGTCAGTTTCATTTTTGGGTCCGGTCTGGATCTTTAAGGATTCTGGCATTGCTTCTTATCCCACCGCTGCCACCAGATGTGCTTCTTTTGCAAATGAAATATTTGAGATATTACATGCACATTGAAGCATATGAGTAATATCTATTGTCAAATAACTGGATTAGTAGTCACTTGAGTGGAATGGGTTCATGTCCCACCGCTGCTACCAGTTGTGCTACTTCTGTATTGAAATATTTGAGATTTTACATATGCATTATAGCATATGAGAAATATAGTCAAATGACTTGGATTAGTAGTCACTTCAGTGGCAATGGTTCATAAACCACTGCTTCCACCAGATGTGCTACTTCTGCAATGAAATATTTGAGACAATTTATGTACGTTATAGAATATGTGTAATGACCCAATGAGTAGTCACTTCATTGTCATAGGCTCACATCCCACCGCTGTCACAAGATGAACTACTTCTGCCATGAAATATTATTTGAGACAATGCATGTGCATTATACAATATAGACAAATGATGAGTAGTCACTTCAATACATGGAATTAGTTCATATCCCACTGCTGCCACCAGATGTGCTATTTCCAAAATGAAATATTGGAGACATTACATACAACTTATAGAAAAGGGGATTAATGCTACATGTATATTCAAAACTGATTTTATAACAGTCTGATAGTTGTGAGTAGTTTCATGTAATGAAAGAAACATTGTTATTTGTTAGTGCTAACTGAGGCCCTGTAACAATCACTAATGTGGCAGCGATGCCTACTTACACATTGAAATAAATGTTTTGACTTGACAATCCCAAAGATGTGACTGGGCTTACTCTTAGCACTCTGTCAATAGGCCCACGTTTCTGTGCGGGCCGGCACTGAGCAGTTGTCATTCATTGATTGGGCAAGGTCATATAGTCCAGCTGTTTCATCATTCTTTCATCCATATCTTGCCTCCTGTTGATGATCACTCGTATACATTCTTATTTGAAGGACTAGATTATTTTCCAATGTAGGCCTACTGATCTTGCAGTATTGAATATAGGCCTATTTGTTAATCTTTTGAATCCTATCGAATGATTAAACATTGAAAAAATTTGAATCCAATAAAGTTGTTTAGTTCATGTGCAACATTTCTGTTGAGTAAATATTCAATTTGATTCATGCATAGAACGTAATATTGTAGTTGGACTTAGATGTATACTGTGACAATCCACTCTGTAGAGTGCCCAAGGTGCTTTTCAACAAATTTCAAAGGAAATTAAAAAAATCAATAAAATGTTTGAAATGCTTTTTTCAATTATCAAGAGTTAAACAAATTTTAACGTGTACATTGTATTTGGGCAAGCCGGGATCAGATGACAGGGGTAATAAATGTATTAATCATTTAGAAATGTCATTGTAGTATTATATAAAAGCAGAGCATTATTACTGTAATGATCAAGCCATACCTGGATGATAGATATCCTGGGTTCCGTCTTACAAAGAGTTACAATTGATCCAATCAATTGTAACTCTATGGAAATCTATCAGTGTCATAAATTTTTCCACAGGAAGTTTGCACAATGTCCTTTGTAAACAAAGAGAAGCACAGTGATTTTTTAAAGAAAACATTGCATGAATATACATCATAGCTAGAAAATATTTCAACAAACAGGCATAGTACATGTTGACGTTGCTGGCCTTCCATAGTTGTGATTGATCGGATCAATCGCAACTGTTTGTAAGACGGGGCCCTGTTCTTGCTGAAGAGTGCTTTTCACTCCTTTGTCTCATCATGTATCTATTCATGCTTAAAAAGTGATGACTCATTATTCCTAACAGACAAGGTTATCTTGAACGGTATCCAGGCAACCGAAGGTGTTGATAGCGTCTTTCTCAGTAACTTTGAGGAGGATCCGCAGCTTCTTTGGCAGTATTTTGGCAGTGCGGATGGGTTCTATCGATCCTATCCAGGTAAGTGACCTTTCATTAGCTTTCTCCTTACCCTTTTTACTGGAGGAACCATAAAAATAACCAAACTTCAATTGAATAGTTACAAATATCAAAGCTGAAATAGAAAAGCAGAACTTCAAGTAAATGTCAAATGTACAATTGTCATCATTATACCCTTGAAATATATTACGCACACAAAGAGTTACATCCAATGTTGCAGTCTAGACTGTATATCAGTATTACAGCACAGACTGTCGGGCTGTATTATCATTTCGCAACTGTTGAGTCATTTATGAAGGCATCAATGCTTGGACGAGTTTATAGAAGTACATGTATGGACAAAGTTCTGGCTTATTCATGCAAACCCAAATATAAAAAAAAGATAGTAAATCTCTAGACTAGGGTTTCCTACATGAGTTCTGGCATGCTCCATATCAAAATGAATTAAAGTATAGTTGATTATCTAATATCCACATTTTGTGTCATTGAAATCAGTTTGATTTATTACAGAGTAATTGTTATCAACGTGTACACAAGAATTTTTTTCCATGATATTTCTGGCAGTCAATAATTTTCAACTATTTCATGATGATTGTCCCATCGTGTTTGTAAAGTGGTTTTATGTAACACTCTAAAACTAAAATGATTCATTTTCTCATACTACCACAACTCACAGCGGGTAGGTATTGAATTTGTTTTGTCAAATTTGAGAGAAAAGAAATTCCTTTGAAAAAAAAGCTTTATTGGGCAAAGAGAGCATGAAATCCTTTTTTTATTGTAGTTTTTCTTCAACAAACTTTCTTACTGGTTTTATAGACATTGTGTGTATTTATTTAGTCACCAGCTTGATTAAAGAGGTATAGAAAGGTGGTAAGTAAAGTTTTGTGTTACAATCAGCACCGTTTTTTACTCACCAGCAAGGCTTACTAAAATTTGATGATTTTCATGCAAGATTTTCAGTTTACATTTTTTCTTCAAATGCATGAATGCATGCCAGAAGGCATAGAGATTGACTGCAAAATAGATGGATTCATGCATTCTGAATCTGTGAAAGAAAAGTCTAAAGGGATTAATGTTAAATAATAAACATATAGATTCTTTGAACACACATTCTCAAAAGTACATATCTTAAAAGTTGTGATGCCAATTTGAAAACCTGAATTTTTGTTTTTGTGTTCAGATAAATTTATAGAATCAGTAAGTATTGAGGTACATTTAAGCACATGGTGCATGCTGAACCCTGATATTTAGTATACAATTATGGTAACTACGTGACCCATCCAAAAAAAAGAGTAAAACAAAAGGAGAACCTAAATTTTTTCAAGCTCTGCCCCACACCTCTGGGAGTCTCTTCCAGCTTCCCCTACATTCTATTCCTGATATCACAATGTTCAGATCCAATTTAAAGACTTACCTCATGAAAAACGCATATTCAACATACTTCTATTTCCAATGACCTTGATTTTGTTTATATACTTCAAATTTTCTACTTTGTAAAGCACTTTTATATGGATCCAATGAAAAGTGCTATATAAGACTAAGTTATTATCAAGTATCATTCTGGTAACTCGTATGAAAACCTCGGCTCTGTTGAAATTTCTTTGATTGTGATGTTACCACAGGATACAATAAGTGGCATAGTTACCAAATGCAACTTTTATGCAGTGGGGGGGGGGGGGGTTCGGTCTATATGGCTCCATCAATCTTCTTGTAAATGAATTTCAAGTAGGCCTACATGTATGAATGTATATTGTGAACATGATATATGTGTAGGCTCTTTGCATGAAAAAAAGCATAATGAATGAAGGTAGATCATTTCCTTTAGAATCTGAAGGGCTAAGAAAAATATAATTAGTGGAACTCAAAGAATAACTAAGGAAATTATTGTTGTATTGCATGTGCGTGCACTGTGAAACATAGGAACGGGTTTTTTCTGTGAAATGCTATGATATTTGTTACAGAGGTTTGTAAAAACAAGCAACTTGGGCTATCAATAACTTTACTGGAATGTTTACAATTTACATTACAGGTAAAGAGCTATGGCTGCCTATGAGAAGCTCAAGCTTTCAAGTGCAATGATAATTTTGTTGACTAAGTTTTTGCAATTGGCAAAGAGATAAATTGCAACAATATATTTGATACCTTTTGTACAGAGTAGAATTGCTCATGGTAGAACAGTGTACTTTTAATAGTGTACTTTTCTTATGAAAATATATCTCTACCCATAAAGTAGAATTTTTAATTATTTTCACTGGCTTTAGAATTACGGTAACCATACAAACTAAAATGAGAAGAGACTTGAATGAGATCATCATTGTTTATGTACCTTTTCAGCTGGACCTGATATTAGTGGACTTTATGATGCTCGTTTGAGGAAATGGTAAAACTACAAATTTTTGTGTTTTTTACCATCTTTGCCACGTATCCCAGCTACCATGTTTTGTTGCATGCAATATCTTTTCTCCCATTGATAGTGATCCATCAATCATGTGCTAACATTATACACCATAGACATCCATGTGATTGGATAGATCAAAATTATTTATTTCATACATATATGGTCCAACACACTTTAATTGTACATTTGTATCTATTGATACATTTTATTTCCCACATTAGGCCAAGAAATTGTGGTAAAAGTCGTAAAGCCCTTCTGGAAATCATTGCCATTCAATATCAAAACATGAATTATCTCCTTTCAGAGTAAAGGCTATGAATATACTGTTGTAGACCTATAAGAATGATGACATTGGAAAGTTAATAAGGCACACCTCAAAATCACATTTAAATCAAGAATATTGTTTTTAATGTTATTATGTACACTGTACATGTATAGAACTGTCTTTGAATTAAATCTCCCTCATGAGCTCCTTATATTAGTTCAATGCAAAAACATATATGGCAAGAAAATGAAACTACAGGCAAAAGGCAAAAGAAATGAAGATATTTCAGCTCAGCCTCTATTCAATTCAGATTCTGGTTGTGGGCTGTACTCAATGGAAAAAATGTACAAATTGTTTGAATGTCAATGAAATGGATATGCTAAAAATACATTAAGAGACTTATTGTGATAAAAAACATTTGGAGATATGTTTTGATTAGAAATTGTGTAGCTCTCGTTATTATTTTTATACATTTAAGGTAAATTTTACAGGTTTGGTTTGTTCTGGCCATTACCTGTACACAATAATTGCACATGCAAGCAAGTATATATATTTACCCAGGGTTATAGCTATAAAGGTCAAAGCACATATATATTTCCAATCCACCCTGCACATGTCCTACCATTGTATCCTCAATCATTTCATTATCACATCATATTTTATTTCAAATCATAGTATGTGCTATCGCATTATAATGAAGTGTTAAGGTGTTTATTGTTTATTTTTTCAAGAAAAAAATTGTTACCCGATCATGGATCTTACTCCATGAGTCCATGCATCCAATTACAATATCATGTTTATATCTGTTCTTGCATAAACGTGTTTATCCAATGTACTGATGCGCAGTCTCATTCACAGTACACAGTACACATGGGAGAGAAGACATGAAATTAGCACTTGGTTTTATTTACCGTATGAAAATCACAAGAAAATACATTGCACAAGATATGAGATTAAATATGAATATATAATAACAGTTAAAAATATATGGATGGATCACTCTATTCAGAACCATTGATATAATGGCTCTCTTCTTCCTCTTCTTCCTAAAGGTCCAGTAGAGGTCCAGAAACGAAGCTTTCATTGTGGAATTCTGTTTTATTCTTATTTGTATTGACTTCTGTGCACAGCAAAACATACTATATGGCAAACATTCTCTGTAAATACATAATTTGACATTTACAATGTATGCATTCATTTGGGCTAGAATTCATTGCAATACATGTAGTGCATTAGAGAGAGAGAGTGGAGGTAGAATTGGCGGTGCTGGTTTAGATACATGTGGGTTTTTAAATTGGTTATAAATGGATTGAGAACAAAATCTTGCCCAAAATTCTTTGCACTGGAACACTCAAAACTTGAACAGAACCATAACAGATACATTTATGTAGGCATGCATTTGTAATACGTTATGATGTTCAGTTTTCACAAATCACAATCTAACCATAACAAAATGTTGAATTGTAAATATGAGTGCATTTGATTCTTGAACTTGTTTGATTATGAATTTCCCTTTTTAATGCAGTGGTGAGGTATTGATCTTAATATGTATCTTTCTAACTTAATGTTTACAGTTTTATGCTGAATGATTTTTGTTCGCCCTTGATATCTTTGTTAATTCTGTGTTAACATCTTGTAAAATAAATGATTATGCATTGTATCCATAGACAATGAAACACCATGCACAGAAGGTTACTACAGAATCGTTAAGTGTAACTTCATGATTTGAACTACGGTACTACCTCTGTCACATTTACCTTGGCAACTGTGGACTTTAAAATATCCATGGCCAGTAGGCTACACTAGCAGTTATATGGTCCACAGGCATGTATAGTAAGGGTTGCCACGCAGTGTGTTTTGAAGTTTTGGAGAAACTGCTGCCATTTGTCTTTACAGTGATGTCACAGCTGCGATGGCCATGTAGGTTCTTGACGATCGAGGCTGGCAAAAGTTGAATGCAGTGCACCCACATGTCAAATGCAAGGTCACCGTACATTTCACAGAACCTTAGTAGAATTATAATTTTACATTGATGTGGATTTTTTCTAATTTCTATGGCAAATGTAAAATTGAAAGAGTTATAATTCCAGGCTATAGTTCTACATCTATCGTCACTGCTATGGCCTGTTGCCACAGAAATGATCATAGAGCTCTGGAAACTAAAAAATGAGCCCTAAAAATTCATTGCAATGTTAAAGTTTTATATCCAATGTTGCGGATTCAGGCAGTGAGATGTGAAAAGTAGCCCCCAAAAATAATGAGTTTATTTTTGTCTAGTTGCAGCCATCAACTAGCTAGCAACCAGTGGTTGACGTAGTATTCAATTGATATTAAAGTTATTAAACACTAGTAGCAAACAGTAATGCACTATAATATTGCTTGAATATGTATCTGCATGCTGATTGGAGCTTATTAAACTGTCCACTGTCTAATAACTAGCCTGCCACTAGCTTGTAATTAGCTAGCCACCAGCTAGCCACTAGCAAGATACCGGCTTTTAGCAAACTTGAAATTAATTTGAGGGAATGAACAGTCTTTTTGGCTGTATGATGACCTTTGATATTGTTTTTCTGAGCGTAAATATTTTCCATCTGAAAAGCCTGAAAGATCATGAAATGTGAAAATGCACGGTATATTTATTTTCTTTCCTTCCAGCCTTAGAAGTTGAAACCACACCCACTTATACTTATGACCCTCGTGTACGGAAATGGTAATGATGTAGAATATGTAGTTATCTTGGTATGGGGAAGATCTTGAGGAACATTAAAGTGCACGAACATGTACTATTTTTTGGTGTATTTCTAAAATTTTAATATCAGCCCTTTAACATACATGTACACCCACTTGTCATATACATGTACCTGCCCACCCCTCCCCAATAAACTGAATATTAATTTTTTATTTCATTCTAACCCTAGAAATTATTAAACATTTTTGTAGTGTTTATAGAAATGATTATGCCTCACCTATTGTAGGTGGTTGCTGGACGTGTTACGTTATCCTTCTGTCCATCCGGGGGCTCATTTCATAAAACTTGTAAACAAAAACATGTAGTAACAGTGTTAAGCTACTGAAATCGTTAATTATAATGAAATTGTTATAGAAATTGTGTATTTGTTATTATAAAAGTCTTTATGAAACAGTATCATCTTCAAATGTACAAGTTTAAATGTGTATACATGTATGAGTGACAGTTATCCTATATTAATCAATTTGAAGTGTAGGCCTATCAAAGAAAAAAACTCAACAGTCACAAGGTCATGAGTATAGGCCTAATATGAAGAAATATTTCAGGGTCTCAATTTCAAAGTTGGTCCATACAGGGATTTAGACCATGTATTATCCATATTTGAGGGAGAGTGACCAGATTAGATTTGTGGTCATGAGATCATCTGGAGAATTAAAGAGGAAATTCACCCTGACATAAAGTTTATTGTAAAAATAGCAGAAAAATAGTAAAAAAAAATTGCAAAATTTCAAGGAAAATCCATCAAAGAATAAAAAAGTTATATGAATTTTAATCATATGATTTGAGACCTCATATGCAAGCAGCTCTCCTACATACATGTATGGTAAAAAAAAATAAATGACACATCATTTTCCCAGAAAATTGAAAATGGTTTTTATTTTTTCGTTAGGCTATCAATAAACAAATCATTTCACATGCGCTCCTAATAAGAAACTAAAAATTAAGTAATCACGAACCATTGAAAAAATCAAATTCATGCTTTTTATATTACATAACAAATGGGACAGCTGCTCGTTTATGACGCCACTAATCAAATATTTCAAATTGTAATAACTTTCTTAATATTTTATGGATTTTCCTCATACCATCACCAATAAGAATTTTTTCTGCTATCTTTACTTATGGTTACATATGTAATGTAACCATTTTATTTTGTTTGTACTTTTGTACTTTTTTGTACTTTGTACTTTTTTTGACTGGTTTGAATAAATTCAATTCAATTCACTAACTTTCGTCTGGGTGAACTTCTCTATCAAATAACGTGCCTTCTCCCATGTTGGTTGATTATGTGTGCTTGTTAGCATTTTCCAGATGTCTTTCTGAAAGGAGATCTGACATGTATATGGCAAAGAACAGGGATATTTTTTTTCTAAGAATTGAGAGGAAAGTCCTGAACAGATCTTTGAAAGAAAACAATGTAAATTAGCAATACGATGTTATTGTTGACTAATTTGGCCAGTTGGTGCAGACTCGCCATTTTTTATATTTGTGAAACGCGATTAATTTACACCTCACGGTGCAGACACGCCAATTTTGCTCCGCCAAAATAATAGGATCAGACCCGTGAGCCGGTGAAGATACGGCAGTTTTTCTCTGTGTAAACACAAAGTCAAGTATGCCCTGGAGCAGATAGAGTGCGTTTCATGAAGAAAATTTTATCCACTGATCTATGTCTTTGTCCCGCGAGCCGATTCTGATCCGCGAGCTGGGACAGCTTGTAAACGCGACGCAAGACCCACAAGCCGAGTCTGCACCGCGAGTCAGGGCAGCGTGTAAGTTTCACGGAAGAAGTGGACAATTTTAAAGGGCCCTTTTTCTTTTCAACAGTAGCCCTGTTCGTACTTTAATCACTTCACAAATAACAAGTGTCATGTCGTAATATTGTTAATGTTAACATAATTGATAACTTTGTAGGTCTACAATGTATTTTGTGAGAGATTGATCCTAGACTGGGCTGTTATGATTGCATGGAATTATAAAGCAGGTAATGTTCGTCTGTTTTCCTGCAACGGTTCTTATGAAAGCCCAACCATTTCATCTTTTAGTTGTTCCAGTTGTTGAACCTGATGATTATACTGAAGATCCACGCAATAGAAAGTGGTAAAATCCTTATTCAGACTCCTCAGGACTCGTCAGGACTCTAATTTTCTTTCCAGTATCTTTTGAAGCATTAACTAAAATGCCTTACGCACTAAAGCTGCTATACAGTAAATACAGCGTTAATTGCTTTATATGTTATTTGATGCTATATTCAATTCCTTTAATGTGCGAAAGTAACAAATTTTCTATTTCTAAGTTTCTCAAAGATCTATGGATGTGCATGAACATCCTTTCTAACAATAAGGTTCTATTAATTTTTGTAGTTTCTATTTATTATCATTATTACCATTAATTAAAAAAAATGTAAATCGTGATTTAAGAAAAGCAATTTCGAAAGGAATTAAAATCCATCAGGACAAATATAAATCTTTGAACTGGTGAAACTTCAATTGTAAGTATTTAGACAGAATTCATTTCATGTAAAAATATTATAACAAAAATGGATTGTAAGAACAACAAGTCTGCTCTTAACATATATTAAATGATTAGTGTTTGTAAGCAAACTCCTTACATACATGCACCAATGCTTGCAAGGTTACTTGCCATCTTATCTCAGAGAACTCATTGATGAAAATGAAAAATGAAAATCCATATTTATATATTTGATCAATATGTGCCCCAAAGAAAGTTCAGATCAAACAAGAAATCTTTGCTGGTAATTTACAAAATTAATAGTCAATTATGTGGCTCTCGTTCTTTCAAAATGTTATCTGCTGAGCTTCCGAACAACTTGCTTGATATCGTGAAACAAGCTAATACTGAAGAATTATTTCAGTCCTTTTTGTAAGATAAGATATACGTGTACTTCATTGATTACATGCTCCTCTGTAAACAGGTGTTTCTTTCTCTCTTTTCTTCTAAAGCGCAGAGAGATGCAATGTTATCACTATGATATGCAATACCGTATATATATTTAGCCCTGTTTATCATTATTGTTATTATTGATAAGCATACCACTAACGCTTGAACCATAAAATATAACATGAGCCTTATGCTGATGATATTAATGCTAGCAATATATAATAAAATATAAAAGTGATGATGATGTTCACGATGATAAGAATAATGATGATGATGATGATAGTGATAATTGTATTGGTAGTAATGAAAATGAAAATGACGATAATGAAGAAAATTATAATTGATGATAGTGATCATGATGTTAAGTTTATAACAAATAGCATATATGCTATTTGTTATAAACTTAACATCATGATCACTGTATATCAATTTGACCTTGTCATGTATAGAAGGTTTGGCATATTCCAAGATAGTTAAAGAGTCAATAAGCTAAGAATCTGAGCAAATTTTTAGAATTCTAAAATTCTCGTAGGTTGCCATTCACCCTGACAATGATCAATCATATTATATACATGTAATGGGTGTTATCAAGTTCAGTGTTGGAAGCACATTTTGGATTGCGTTTTCTAGCTCCAAAACCTATTCTGATTTAAAAACAAACAATCCAGATCCCAATATTCACTCTAAAAAACGAGCTAATTTAGCTCTTAAAGAGCATGTATAGTGACTGCACTTCCGAGTGCGGATTTGTCTGGTTCAAATTTTAATGAGAAATATCAGCACTCCGAAGTGCAGTCACTATACACGCTCTATAAGAACTAAATTAGCTCTTCGTTTTTTTAGAGTGTTGACAGGTCAACACGTAGTGAGTGACTTTTCAGGACCATCTTCATTTTATGTTTGGTGTTATACTCATGTACAAATTGACCTAGCACCAACACCAAGAGGTCAACACTGAACTTGAAATCACCTATTGTATATCATTTAATACCATGGGACATGAGTGTAGCAGTATTATGATGATATTGAAACTGTTTTCTTCTCCTAGCGCGATTATACACAGAAGATGTAACAGAACCCTTTACTGCCCGCACTAGAAAATGGTATGAGAAAGATTGCTTGAATTTGAAAACTTTGCTTTGATCATTTACCCTCGCCTGATGACCGTGACCCAACATTTGCTCCTGTGAAAATTCATTTAATTTTTTTCCATTTTCAATTTTTGATAAGATAAATTGATGGTGCAAATAGTAATTTGAAAACCTTGCTTTGAGCAATTACCCTCTCTTGGTGACCTGTCATTTGCTCCTGTGAAAATTCATTTATATATTTTTTGTTTCCATTTTCAATATGTGATAAGATACATTGATTGTTCACATTGAGTAACTAATTATTTACAAACAATAAATTACAAGACTTCAAAGCCTTCTAAAATTTGGGAAAGGGACAATAATGTGAATCATACTCAAGTATCACATAACATTTCAATATTACACAAGCATAGGGGCCATTGATTTTTTTTCAACCATTCTTTTAATTTAAAGAAATTAAATTTTGATTTGTTAGTGTTGAGTACCCTCTTTCAGTAATGTTAATTGTTATTTTACTTTTAAAGTGTACAGTTTGAACACATAGAATATCACAAAATTACAGACTATAAAGAGCGAGATAAATTTTCAGCTCATCTCATGCCTGATTTTACATGTATATAAATGATAAAGATGTTCCATACAAAATTACAAAATTCATCCAACAGAGTTTTTTGTGTGTCATATTCCTATTTAAACTGTTTGGGCCTAAACATTCTGATAATCTAGTAATGAATCAGGATAGTGACATTCATGTTTGGGGTTTGCCAAAACTAAAAAATAACCTTTCAAGTAAACTTACATGAAAAGACAAAATCACAAAATCATACATTTAGAATGTCAGGAAGTTGTGAAAAGACAGACCAGTATGTACTTAGCATTCCTTTGTGCAGTTGCTCCTATTCTAATTTTTTAAGACTTAAAGGGGAACCAACCCAAATAAAAACTTGTTTTTATAAGAAAAAGAAATATCAGACAAGTTGATAGGTGAAAGTTTGAACAATATTGGACAAACATTAAGACAGTTTATGAATTTTTAAGAATTGTAAATATTGGTAATCACTACATATGGAGACCTCAAATTGGCCGCATATGAGATGCCATTTATGTAAGGCAATGACTACTCTTTCATGTACATGTACTCCACTACATATTTGGCTTAACTGTAATTTTTCCCAAAAGTTTTTATTTCAAATTATATTTTCTTTCATTAGGACCTTAAACATTATACTACCTTGGGTTATATTCAGATTACTGCCCAAGGGAATGGGTACTTAAGAGAAACCACAAATCCCTGATAATAAAGTACATGGTCTATGGGAAACTTGTCCTTGCCCCTTGTCATAATTTACTTACCCAGTTGCCAATTTGAAATCTACATACTATTAGTGATCTCAATTTTAAAGTAGCTATAACTTTCTTATTTCGTGTCCGATATCTTTCAAGCTTTCACCATTCTGTTTTATGAATTTTTCTTCTTCCAACATAACATTTTATGGCCAAGGCTGAAATTTCCCTTTAAATAGTGTTAAGATAGGGATTGGTTTTCATAATACTAGGGTAAGGAATGCATCTATTTTTACACAATGAGGTTAAGCAAGGGCTAGTTTTGTGCTAGATTATATTCATGCATATATATTTCAAACAAGCGATTTCAGCTGGAGCAAATGTCTTTTAATCTTATTCTTGAACCCCTTAATGGAACTTTTTTGCATCTATGGTGAGCAGAACCTCATTTTTCGCACCCTCTGAGTAAAAATTTTCTCTGTCGCAGGAACTAATTTTCCAAAACCTTAATGGAAAACTCCCTGACATCAAGATGGTTTTGATAAAACAGAAAAATGAAAGGAAATTATTTGTGAAGGTTTGCCAAAAATTGATGAAAGAGTAACAGTTATTGATAGTTAATTAAGTTTTAAATATGTGATTTTATATTTGAGCAGTTTTCCCTTGTCATGTGATACAGACTTATATCATAAAATACTATTTTCTCCAAATATTTTAAATTATCTTAACTGTGCATTCAATTTATCAGATTTTATTCCAATTTCAATGAGAATATTGTATTCGTCACAAAGGTATTGAATTCTTGATATGGGGGAGCTGCTTGAACGTAATGTCAATTTATTACTGTATTATTCTTTGATGGATTTTTGTCAAATTGTAATTGTATCATTACGTTGGTATTTTTTTTAATTGAGATCACATTGATGTCATGAACTTCCCCTTTCACAAACTATCCGCTGATGGTTCTAACAGCCTATAAAGCTAAATGCATGTGACCTCCCTGAGCCTTTGTAGCTTAAAATGCTGAATACAATTACATCATATTTATCTGTCTTCTCTGAATAACTAGCTAAAGTATAACCTACTTAGCATAATGATATTCTAACTCAGAGCTCCAGAGTTATTAAGGAGTAATGTAAGCATGCTTTGATTATGATATTTAAACAACCTGAGTGTGTACTACTTTCGATGTAATATTCGTAAATATATAATAACAGTAAATAATGCAAACTCATAAATGGGCAAATGTATTAACTTTGCTGTATGATTATGTATTCAAAGCAAATTAAGGATTACATATATTGTGACTTGTACAACACTTATACAGTTTTTGCAGGATTACCTACATGAACTGTGATGTGGGCCGGCTTACCCAATGAGTGGGAAGAAGGGACTATATGATTGCTCTTTATTTATTGATGCATGGAGCACTGAAGAATCATGCAATATTGGAGTACATTTATGTCTTGTATTGTAAAAACCACAGGTATCGAAGAGTAGCGTTGTTCATCTGTGTAAAACTGTAAGAATAAAAAGAGTTGTCAAACAGAAGATTGAAATGTACATCTCTTAGGCCCTCTCAGCATAGTTTATTGATTTTTGTTCTTAGATTTGCGTGTGATATTACATGCCTTTTGAAATGGAACAAACAATTATTAGGGGATCCCTTCTTTGCCCAGTACTTAGTTATTTTTTTGTATTGTGAAGGAACTGGTTTACAATAATATTTTGTTTGGATCACTCACGATGCACTAATATTGTCTTTTGAAAGTGTACTAATCATTAACACTAACATAACTATATTCAAACATGCTATTATGTATACTCAAGAATGTTTGGATCTAACATTTTGCCTTTGATAATCATATACATGCTGTTAGTCTTTCATGCAAAGCTCTTAATCACTTTGAAACTTTCATTTTGTATGTTTCTTTTGTTCTGCATATCTCTGCAGATATTTACAAATTCAGTTGTAATCAAGACTTTTTACAATTTGAACTTACTTTTGCAGAGAGAAAATGAATTCATTTATGACTAAATTGCAAGAAATATTTATATTTTGATGGAATTGGTCATGATATATTTCATTTAAAGTTTTTGGTACTATTATAAAAAGGAAAGCTTATGCATAAAAGAAGTTTAATGATAATGTTGATTATCAAGGATTTCTCCAAAAACAATGAATGTAGGCCTGAATATTACAATGTGTACAGTTATGTTGAATGGGCCTAAAATTCACTGATTGTCTCCAAGGAACAATCCCAGCAATCAGTGGAAATATTTTTTTAAAATGTAAAATTTAAAACTATATTTTATCCTCTCAGTAACTGAATTCTGAGATTTAACATGGATCTACCCGGAATCAAAGTTGTTCCAAGATATAGTGGTTTACAAAATTGAATTAATTTAGATTCTTACTCTCGTTCCAATGCTTTATTTTTTATATACACTCTTAGTCTAACAAAGTAAGAATAGACTAATTTTGTGACTAGTTTATTAATCAACTGATGTGTCAACATCTAATCTATTCATAATATCAAGTATATTCTAGTCTGAAATGAATGTGTTCTATTCAAATGCAAATAGCAAATAGTAAAAATGTCTGAAATAATTGTTGAAACAAGCTGATTCGTGTCCTGATTATCTGGTTTGTTTTATGAGAGCAAATTCATCCCTTACTAAAATATGATCTCTGTTATCTCTGTGACTAATCATTCCTTCATAGTTTGTACCTTCTTCTATGTGGTTGACTAACACCCCTAGTCTCCTTCCCCATTCCATCTTTCAGCTAAAGAGTGGGTTTCTGCAGGGGAACCTGATAAAGACCAATATGATGTTCGGCGTAGGGGCTGGTAAGTGAGGCTATTAACAGGAAACAATCATGACTGCTGCTTCATAGATGTGATCAACATACCTTGTATATATGATTTGGCTTTAAAAAAACAATATGCTTTGCTTTTATTATCTTTATATTAAAGCAAACGTGTGTTACAAAGCATCTCTCTCTCTTGGTTGTATATGCTATAATATATTATAAAAATTTATAATTTTTGTTTCTTGCTGTAGTAGGAAAAATTTAATGTGCGATTATCAGCACAATCCAATAAAAGTTCAAACTCCAAGAAGTTCAAGTAGAACTTATTTCCATTTCATGTGGTTATCTTTAGACAAATCAAGCAAAAATATCACAAATCTTGTGTTCATGCTATGAAACATTATGTAACATTATTCTATCAGATGCAGTCCTTGCAGGTTTTATTGAGAAGTTGCATATATATTTATTTAATTGTTTTTTTCTACTAAGCTGCATTTAGGATTACTGTATGTTTTTCCTCTTCTGAATTATTATATCCTCCCAATATATTTTCATATACAGATTGTAATGTTGAATAACTAATTCCTTGTATATTTCAAAACTAAACTAGCACTTATTAATTGCATGCATCGTCTTAATATACATGTAGATGTATATTCCTGTAGTTAATGTTTATAGCCTGTTTTCAGTGCACTTATTTACACAGTATTTATTTCCCTTTTAAAAAGCAATCCTTTAATCATTTGTTCATCTAACAAGCTCAGTATATTTTATATCAACATGGGACTGAATGTGATACTCAATCATAATTTTGTATTGCACTCCATAATTTCATATTTGTGAATTTTGTATATTTTCAGTTAGGGAGAGTGAAGATTAATCAATTTTTAATACAAATTAATAATAAAATAATAATAGTGAAGGTAGAGTGTGCATATTCCAACCAGAGCATTGTCTTTGAAGAGACTTCATGATATCTATGGGCATATGTTTGGTCCTCGAGAGGACCACATTAACTTGAAGTTTTGGCAAGTATATTCTGTCTTTAGGAGAATGAGCAAATTCATGAAAAGCAGACCAATATGGTACATACTCTAGGGTGCTGTATGCCATACAGAATGCTTAATGCTGTTCCAGGCAGATTGGACACGTTACCGTTTAGGGGTCATATTGTTATTGCACAATATTAGTCAGCCTCTCAGAACTAATGGCCAGAATTCACAGAGGTAGTTTTGAAAACCATCTGTTGCACTCATGGCTTATACAAAGTCCTTTATACAGGGGTGTGAGAGTTCAGCTATTTAGCTGATTTCAGCTATATTTGTTTCTTAATTGTCAACTTATTCCAGCATTCTTTGTTTTTTGTCTGTACAAAGTATAGGAGCTTTTGTAATTTCAGCTATTTTAATTTGTTCTTGCTCACACCCTGTTTATAATTATGCTTAAACACTGCTTTTAATGAAAAAAGTGTTCAATGCTGATTCGCGCTTGTCACAGTGCACCAAATTGATGCCTGTTGCCATGGTTGAATACACAATTTTATTTATGAGTCCACTGTTTTGAGCAGTGGACTCAATAAAGCAAAACAGTGGACTTGTGAATGAAATAGCGTGGATAACCACGGCAACATACAAGCATCAATTTGGCGCACTGGGACAAAAACGTGCATGAGTATTGGTCAATTGTTTTCAAAACCACCTTTGTGAATTTAGGCTGTTGTGTCTATTCCGGCTGGATCAGCGCAGGCTAGAGTACATTGGATGGTCCTTTTCAGGACCAAATATAAGCCAATAGAAGATACATGGTGAACTCTGAAGCCTTAACATTGATTCATTCTCTACCATAAGAAGTTATTTCATTTATTAATTAACTATGCTGGTAGGTAAAAAAAAAACAATCCTAAGAAATATCTATATATATGCTATGTTAGACCTTGTAAGAAATATAGGATCTTGTTCCTTGCAATTTTTTTAGAAAAATTAGAAGTTTTTTAATTCATCTAATAAAAGCCAAGTATTCTAATATTACACACTCTTTTTCATGCTTGAATTCAAAGAAATATGCAAAAATGGTAGAAAATAATGCAGTAAATAACAAAAAATAATATGCAATTTTAAGACAAAACAATTAAGGGATCATATTTTTATTCATAATGTTATTTTTCATAAAGACTATGAACTTAAAACGTAGATCTTTGTTTTCAACTTCGCTTTTTGTTGTGATTGAACTGAAATAAAATTGACATTCTTTAACATGAAGAATGACTTTGAATTTGTGAATCTCTTTTCTAGGTACATCCAGGCAACAAGCTCTCCAAAGGATGTCATGATCCTCATTGACTCGTGAGTTTGTGGCCAATTTTTTTTGTCATAGGAATTGATTGTGCTATTATGGAAGACTACTTGTAAAAATTCATCCATAAAGCTGTTTGTACTCAGTCACATTTGATCTACAGCTGCCATATGGCGAGTCAAAAACAGCCTTTTATCATTTTTGTAATTTAGCTTAATTTATGTGGTTTTGATAAAAATTAATAAAACAATTGTTTTGACTAGCTGTACAGCCGCCATAGATTAAATGTGACTGAGGTATAAGTTCTACACAACTTATTGTGTGACTGTTGACATTTTCTTTAGCCAATGATGGGAGCACCGAGCACACTACCTATGGTATGGTTCTGGTCAAATTTTGACTTGTTTTACATTTGATTAACTTTGCACTCCAAAATGCAAACTAGGAATTTGATCTAAGGTGATGATTGGATTTCAACTTTAACCATTTTACTCTTGCAATTATTTGATGATGGGATTCAAGATTTCAGTTATGATGATAATATACATTTTGGATGTTCTGACTGGAATGGAATCTAAACCAGGAGCTGGACATATAGGAACAGAAGATATCTCATCTAGAACTGAACCTTATGTACATGGATGTATGTAGGGCCGTCTCCACCAGCCCGAGTTTTCAAATTAGCGCACAATTTCTGATCTGGCAAATTATCCCGGTCTGAACAATCTCAAGATTATTTGTAATGGAGACGCAATTATCGCACTAGGTCGCAGGATTAGTCTCGAGATTGCAATCGAAAGTCAACTTGGGATTATTTGCAAAATAGCACACAATTTTACGAATTAACCCACTAATTCGTAGGTGAGGACGCACTTGGGATTATTTTATTCACGATGTCAGACAATAATGCGTCAATGCCTGGCTCTAGCAGGAATCGCTCTTCTTGCCATGGTGGAGACGGGGTTTCTTGAATCTCGAGATTAATGGTGAAGAGGGTCGATCAGGCTAAAATCTTGAGATTGAGCAAACTCGGGCTGGTGCAGCACTGCCTTATGATACATACATGCATGCATGTGCACAAAATTGCTACTGTTCCCATAAAACTTTCTTCTTTCTAAACTTATTGATAGGAGCGGAAGCACATTTGGAATGACTCTGAAGATCATCAAGGTCTCTGTCTCAAAGGCACTGGACACCCTTGGAAATGATGACTTTGTCAATGTAGCATGGGTAAGTGATGAACCTACCAAGGTTTCTCCTATAAATGCACTTTTCTGGGCAATGAATCTATTAGGAAAGTTGTTAGCACTGACAAGTTTTCATTGTCTGATAGTAACCATAGTAACAACTTGCAACCAGTGTTTCTCAGCCAATCACAAACTATGAAACTGCAATGATTGATGGTAGCACTGATTGCATCTTGTGTTTTGTACACCAGAGATATTGGACAGGTAGTTTTATCTGGGACCAGATGTAGAAAAGATTTGCTTTTAAAAATCAAATAAAACATGAGATGCAATTCTCCATTGATATTTAATTTGAAATCATGTTAATTTCAACCTTTTCTGCAAAGGATCCCTGGGACTGTTTCATAAAGAGTTACACCTATGGTGACTTTGCCATACCATGATGGTTACAGGACTCAATAAAATTTAAGCTTTTCGTGGTAGTTACAATAATGACAAATTTACCATCATGGTCGTATGCAGAAAATTTTCCGTGGGGGGGCAAGACATGTAAAATTTTTTTTGAAGAAATTGAAAAGTGAGAGACCAAAGCAACCGAGGTTCTCATGGGGGTGCTTATGCATTTTCGAAAGCGAAATTAAAGGATTTTGTGCACACTTTTGGTGAATGTTATGATATATTCAGTAAAAAAAAGTAGGTTTTCAAAATTTCTGGGGGCAACTGCCCCCAGCTATATTTGCCATGGTTTTTTGTCTTTGTGAAGTGGGTACCAGATCATATATGAAATCCTAAAGTCTGAATTGGACTGTCTGATGATCAGAGGAGAATTGCCAAAGTTAATTTTAATCTTCCCATATTTCTGATTCCAGTTTAGTAAAGATGTCCAGAATGTAAGCTGCTTCAATACCTTTGTTCAAGCTAACCTTAGGAACAAGAAGGTAAGACTCTCCATTATTGCACATTGATGTATTTGATATATTTAAAGACATAAAGCATATGTGAGCAGCAAATAGTTAGACAAAAGTCATCACCGCTCTTTTGGAATTTTCATCATTTTGATGATTTTTCATGTCATTCCATTTGTAAAAAATATGTTTATATCCATAAAGCAAGCTTGTTCTTCCCTAAATGGATTTAAGTATGTGAAGTTTCTAGACTATATATAAAAAAATCTTAAATGCTCTGGATTTATATTGATGGCTTTTAGAAAGGTGAAATAAAAAAAAGTAAAATTGAAATAAATGAATTAGTGGATAACTGAAGAAAGTGCTTTATTTTATTGTATCAGTGTGTTGTGTTCTTGATTTATTTTGAAGAATTGCAATGAATTTTAGAATAACTTGGAATTAATTTTACAGGAATTGAACAACAAAGTACAGACTGAAGTTCGAGCAGGTGGGATTGCTGATTTTTCAAATGCTCTGAACTACGCTTTTAATGAATTTGAAAAGGTAAGTGTCTGTATTGAAAAATATTCTGAAGTGATAAACTTCAATCACTGTACATGTAATAAACACCCCCCCTGAAGAAAAATTAAGAAGCTGCTGAAACTTCAGGTTGTAACAGAAAGGCACATTAAATATATGTTGTGAGTTCTTAGTTTATCGCACAGGAAAAGTATTTTTGAACAGGGAAACTTGTTGAATTTTCCCAATATTGATACCAAGAAATTTCTGTCTTCCACATTTTTCCCTTCTTGATATTTACTGTTTTTAAACCCTCAATGCCAAACCTGGGTTTTGCTGTAAATCCCCTATAATTGGTTTTGTCTGCAGATAAACTTGCATAAGTTGCCCTTCTAGATGTCTAATATTCTCCCAAGTTGAAGCAATGTTTTAGACCAGATTATGCAAAACATGTATTATATACCTCTTCTGAATTAAATTTCTCTTTAAACAAATATCTGAAATTGCAAATGGTTTGACTTAGGCAAACCATTTGCAATGTACATGGTATGTAGGCCTACATAGCATACAGGTCTCAGTGTGACACGACCTCTTGTGAGATGGCCCATGACCTTTGACATTCTTTGTTTTGCAGTTCAACAGGACAGAGAGGCTCGGTGGTGAGGGAAATAACCAGGGTGCAGACTGTATCAGAGTGATCATGATCTTTACTGATGGCGGAACGTCCTCTGAGGAGGCCATATTTGAGGCTCGTAACAGAAATCCATTCAAGGTAGGGAAAGAGACAGAGGGAGGGGGAGGGATGAGAATGGTGGAAGTAGTGTGGAAGGAGGAGGAGGGACAGATTAAGTATCGGGGAAGGGGAGGAGGGAGGGAGGGGGAAGGAGTAGGAGGGATGGAGGGGAGGAGGGAGGGATGGGGGAAGCAGTGGGATAGGAGACAGAGGATGGAGGGAGACAGATTAAGTATTGGGGGAGGGGGACGGAGGGAGGGAGGGTGGCAGAGGAAGTCATGGGGAGGGGGTGGAGATAGACGGGTAAGGGAATGGAGGAAGATGGAAGATGGATAAGGAAGTCATGGGGTTGGGAGATGATGTAGTGGGGAAGGAGGGAGGGGTCAGAGGAAGAAGTGGGAGAGCAGTAGGAGGGAGAGGGATGGAGGAAGTATTGGGGAGAGGGAGGGAGTAGTGGGCGATGGTAGGAAGAAGAGGGGGAATGGAGAGGGAGGAAGTAGTGGGGAGGAGGTAGAGGAGGAATTTATGCGTAATTAGTATGCGAAATCATACTTTTTCCTCTAACTCCCTAAATAAAGCTCCAAATGTACTAATTTTTGGTATAGAAACTCTTTGTGGTGTCCTAAGCAAGAGTACATGAAAAAATTGTGATATCAAATCATTTTCTTATGTATTATATCGTTTTTTGCAATTTCTCATGTATTTCTTTGTTTTTTGACCTTTTGTTTTTCATTGTGTTTTCAATGTAATTTGTTGGGGACTCTTCTGTGATCAAAAAAGCATAAAATTTAGACTAGCAAAACTAAAAATAATCATACATTTATGAAATTTGGTTGAAAACACAATTTGCATTGACTTTGTACACGAAATCACGTTTTTGAGCAATTTTCGGTCTGACATGCACTTACATAATGTTGCGTAATTTCGGAATCACATACCCGGGTGATGCAAAATTTGGTCTCAAAAGTTGCGCAAGACTTGAAAGTAAAAACTCATGAGCGGCGTGGTTAAAAATTTCGCACAGCAAAAATATCGTGCGATTCGTTGAGAGGGGGGGCTCCGAGGCCCCCCCCCCCCCCGGCCTAGATAGGGTTAAACCCAATATCATGCAACCATATTTACCACTCCCCACCCATGTGTATAGAAAATATTGGTAGAAACAAAATGTTTGTAAAGATAATGTAGTCTTGTTGATCAAGGTTGATAATATGAATATTTTAACTGTGAAAATTTTTTTTTTATAGGCTCGAGTGTTTGTGTACAAGGTGGGTGCTGATTCTATGGTGTCTTCCGATGGTATCAGAGACATGGCCTGTACGAACAAAGGTAATTTCTTACCTAATTCATTTAATTAGTTTTGTTTATTTCAAAATGGTTTTATTCCAGATACTGTTTCTCTAAATATCAGCACTGTACATAAAAACGATTCACGCTCAGCAAATGATGAATGATTAGAAGTCTATAGCCAGCCTGGAAAATATTTCAGCACATATACGCATAGAAGTGTATAACATCCGCCGTTATTATTATTGTGTTTAAGATGAAGTTATTTCCACTAGAAATTCCAAATGGAATAATATTAGGTTTTTATCAATCTGGATCTGGATGTGTGTGACTTCTTTTCAGACAAGGAAATAGTCACATATGTCCTTGAAATGGGCTATGTCCATTATACACAGGTTGCTCTTTTCTCTCATATTTTCTTGTAACATTAAGTAGTATTTTTGTTTATGTTTATTAGTATAATTGATGAATTGTTTTACTGTCTCATTTTAGTAACTCTCTTGTTATAGATTGCGCAGTAAATTCTTAAATTGTAAAGCGCAAAGAGAACTCACAAATTATTATGCGATTAATATAAGTATCTATCATTATTATGATGATGATGAAACATGAAATTCATCTTTTTCACATGAATATATCTTTCCAGGTTACTTCAGTACAATCCAGTCATTTGGAGCTGTGAGACTCACTACTTTGGTATGCATTTTTTGTTAATTTTTCCTTGGTGTTAATTGTGGCCCTTCATTATTCTTTTACTAAAAAGAGTATTACTTCAAAGTGAGATTACTATCAAAATTGGTAGTTTGGTAAACACTTGTTGTGTACTTACTAGCAGGAATTTAATGGTTTTCTCCTATGTACATAAATATTAAAAATATAATAGAGAGCGTAGGATTATGTGTGTAACAGATGATGACAATTTTGTGTAGTAAAACAAATAGAGGAGTAATCCTCACCCAACATCCAGTTTAAAAAACTTTATATAACTCTGAAATATTCATATATTTCTAATTGTTTAACTGATTTTGCTGAAACATTCACCTATCTGGCTGGAGTGTTGTGGCCCAGTGGATTAGTCTTCTGACTTTGAAACCGTGGGTTGTGGGTTCGAATCCCAGCCATGGCATGATTTCCTTCAGCAAGAACTTTATCCACATTGTGCTGTACTCAACCCAGTTGACGTAAATGGGTACCCGGCAGGATTAATTCCTTGAATGCATGAGTGCTGAAAGGCAGCTTGTGCTAAATCCGGGGTAACAATAATAACAAAATCGCACCTCGGAATAGAATATTTCTAGATAGATGGCGCTATATGAATGCCTATTATTATTATCTACTTTTTTTTTCAAATGATATTGCCATTTCAAATGGATTTTATTTCCTATTTTAATACTTTTGTATTTCTTATAGGATTATGTTCCAGTGGTCAGCAGGCCAATGGTTTTAAGTGGTCACAAGAACTTCCAGTGGTCAGATATATACTTGGATGCCCTGGTAAGTCTTTGGATGTAATTGTAGAAGTGGAGGCAGTATGTGGGTTGGTGGTAGAAAAAAGAGTAGAAGTTGGCAATGATAGCTGTAGTAGCAGCTGCATCAGAAGTGGTGGTGGTGTTAACTTCTATTTCTTCTGCCCTTGTACTTCTACTAGTACTAGTACTACTGCTGCTGCTACTACTACTTCTACCACCACCACCACCACCACTATTACTACTACTACTGTGGAAGTAGAAATAAATTTTAAAAGCAGAAAACTTGTTAGTATATGTATGTATATAACAACTGTCCCATAATGTTTATTTATGCGATGTTTTATAAAAAAAAACACCTCTCTTTGTTATAGGGTCTTGGAATGATGACTACACTGACCTTACCTGTTTACAACACATCAACGTATACTGTAAGTAGTTTATTATTGTAATGTTTACTCCCCAACCTATTCCAATCTTTATTACCTTTCAATCACCATTTATGCTATGAAGATTAGTATTGTCATTGAAAGGTTTTGAATATTTTCTTATTACTTTGTTGAAGTGGATGTGGTGAATGAGGACACTTTTTTGCGTCAGTGTAAGAATGCCCCTAACACCTCACTTTTGTGTATCGCATGGCTGCAAAAATGTACGTAGCAGCATGTATTAGTGCATTGCAGCGATGCGGTGCACGAGAACATTTTGCAAAGGGCGTTCTTGCACCGACACAACAACTTATTTAACCTTTCAATCGAGTAAATGGCACAAGTATTATCTTCATCTAATGAACAATAAATCAATCTAGAGGATGAGTTGAAAGTGAGCTATATTTTGTTTTCCGATATTGTATTTACATTTAGATATCATTTACTTTACATTGATGAAGTTTACATACACCAAAGTGTAAGTCCACCTTGATCTCAGATGAGTGTTTCAAAGAACATATATCTCAGAGGATCACATTGATGATGCTTGGCATAAACAAAGCCATCAATAATAACTTTTATTTTTATTTATTTATTTTGTGACCTCACATGCTCTCCATAGGTCATGTATTATAAAGTCCACAATTTGCCATTGTCACAAAAAATTGACCATGATTTTACTTGTTCATTCAGTAGGCATATGTAATCAGATGCTTATATGTAAATATGTATTTAATAATCAATCACCACTAAATAAAAATACACATTTAAGAATTTAGAACAAATTGCTTATGGAGGAGTTGCATGAATGTGATATTATCGGATTAAAACTATGGGTATTGAAATATTAATACAATCATCCTTGTTTGGGTTTAGCCAAACCTTTGTTACATTGTTTCTTTTTCTTTTTTCCCTGTGTAAAAGTTAATATTGTAATGGAGTTCCTCTTGGAGGCCAGAATTCACAATATCAATAAACCTCAGACACTTTCTTATTGCAATGCCCATTCAAGAAATCTCAGAATTAAATTTTGAATGCATTGTTAATACATGGATCGTGCATGTTTTATACATCGATTAATGACATGCATACTGTATATTGAGAAAAGGTCAATGGATGAATATGTACATTTTTCATAGGGTGTTGAAATTCATGTTTGTTGCCATGGTTTCAGTATACTGTTTACAGACTTAAATTAAAAAAATAAGAGCTCATTAATGCTTAATGCTTTTGAAAATGAAATTTTATGCCCATTCATTTTGAATCTAGGCATTAATCATAAACAGATAACAGTACACTTAGAAACGGTTGTATTAAGCTTATTATGTGTTATTATTATTATTATTAACAATCATGAATTTAGTGCCCTGTGAGCACAGTTTGTATATGTTATTTCACCATTTTTGTTTCAATATGCTTGCAGTCTGCATAAACCTGATAAAAAATCACCTTTGTGAATTCTGGATTGTTTATTTTACATATCCACATGGGGAATATTCACTTTTTTTCCTTTTATGTAATTGTGTGTACATACTATAAAGCACTTTTTACTCTTGAGGGTTATGAAGAACCACTGTATACTCTTGGTTTGCATATTTCAGTGAATTCCAGCAGAATTTTTGATTGTATATAACAGAGTTATGACGGCTCTGTCCAAGAAAAATGATATCGCATTAATATCAAGTGCCTTTTTTGTTTGACTTCTTCATCAAAGGTTCCTGGATCTAATGAAACTCGAAAGGTAGTATTACCATGCCAAAACATTTAAAAGACTTCCTTTGATCCCGTTGCCCTCCTCCTCCCTTTTATTATATATACCTCAAACCAGAGCATGTTCATCTTCATCGATAAGACATTGCTTTGCCTTTTTCATTAGCACTCATGTATAATCAGTTCCAATATATATTTTTTTCATTTTGCTTCCAATTTGGTTATATCTTTTGCTGAGGATTTGGGGGTTTTAACAGGGGCATGAAGTCAACTTTAGTTTATTTCTGTTAAATAATCATCATGCATGCCATGTGAATTCATTTTCAAGTGCTCTGTTTAATAGTGATATTTTTCTTTGGATTTTTAGTGAGATATTTTGAGATGGAAAACTCTTCCTTGTTTTAATGACACTATTGAACTGAAATGATTCAAGCTATTCTAGATTAACCATTCATTTTGAGCTAAAATGTTAAACACTAGGCCCATCCAGATTTGTTGATATCAGTTTATTGATAAATTAAGTTCATTATTGTTATTTTGGTGACCTTTTTGTGCCTTAATCATGCTTTTCCAACAGTGCTTTTTCCAAATCAGTGGTATCACTTCAATCTGTTGCACATTCACTAGAAAATTGTCTAAAGCACTCATTCAAATCATTGTATAGTGCTAGTTGACTGTTTACCAATATCATTTGCACAATTACATTTGACTTGAAAATTTCCTTTTTATCATTATCCTTGTTGAAGCCTTGTGGAAGTATGAAGAATCATTTATTTAGATATTCAATTTCAGCTCAGAATTCTGTATAAAGCTGTGTAAGGGTAGTGACGGGTTTCCCATTGATCAGCATGAGAAAGAGTTGATTATTATTTTATGATCTGGGGTCTGTTACACAAAGCTTAGCAATCATTGTAGAACATGTTTTTACAATTGATTGCATTTACTACAATGTAAATCAATTGAGAAAATCAAGTGTACAATTAATTGCTAAAATTTGTGTTGTGGAACTCAGTATGAGTGCCAACAGAATAACTATTTGCTTTGATCTGGAAATCTGGTTCTTGATCTAGTTCTCCATATGATATTTCCAGGAAATGTATTCCCTCCATCATACCCTGCCAACCAATCCTGTATTCATTTTTATTATTTTGTTTGATTTTTATTTATTATTATTTTTATTAATTTTATTTTTTTGTTTTGTTTATTTGGGGGGGGGGGGTTATTGATGCTGTTTTACTTCGCTATGTCCATGGGTGGCAGAGCATAGGATTATCCTTTTTTCATGGGGGGATATCCCCCAACACAAAAGATAATCCTCTCCTCTGCGTCGCCCGTCAATGGGATTTCAATTGGTATTTAATAAAGTCATTTTTTATACCATTAAGATTTCCCAGATATCCTTCCCTATGAGTACTCTTTCTAACATAATATCCACAATCATTGGGATTTGGTTTGTTGTACTTGTTAATACCTCCCAGATTCCCTCATCTCCAGTCCTGTATAAATATATATATATTTTATTAACACATGTTTTCTTCGCTATGAGTACTCTCTCTAACATGAGAGCCATAGTTCAATGGGGTTTGAGATGGTATTCAGCAAAGTCACTTTTTATGCCATTAAAACATTTTTCTTTTGCCCTGTATTCATTAGTAAAATTTAATATCTTAATATCTTAACTTGAAATTCCCTTACCCCTCAACCCAAACCCCATCATATTTTGCTGTTAATCATCCCATTTTTATGGTCAACTTTGAGAATATTAAGTATTTCAATTACATACAAGCCCAATCCCTTTTGAATATATTAATATAGTCATGTATTTCTTACAATCCCTGTATTCAGTGTTATCTAATACCTGTGATATCTTTCTCCATATCAAGTTTGAACCCTTCTCCTAACGATGGGACTAGTAAATGGCGAGAAGTTTGTTTTTTCTACAGATGTAAATGTATCTTTGAGTTTACTTTTATTTCAAACTTCGAACTCGGAGTGTATCATATGTATGTTAGATTATTTTGCTTTGGATAATTTGCATTGTTTTTCTTTTGAACAGATTTGCCTTGGTTTCACCATTTCATTTCTCTCTTAGTTTACATATCCTACACAATTACATTCAGAGGCTGTTTTAATAATCAAATAATAATGTCATTTTTCATCAAGAGGAAGAATAAGCTAGTGTACTTCACTGGCGTACAAATGGGGGGGGGGCAAAATTTTCATGCCAAAGAAAAAAGGAGGATAAGAAAGAAAAGAAAGGGAATACTGTTGAAAAGGGAAACCGTGAAATATATCTTTTTCTGAATGTTATAAATATCAAAATGTATCACAAAATTTGATTTTTGTATTTAAAAGTTCGATTCTTTAAAAATAAATTTATTTTGTCTGATAGACCATGTCTGGCCCCATAAATTTTTTTTGGCCATTCTTTGTCAATTGTGTGACCAAAATTATGACACATCTTGAGGTAAAATATTTATGAAATCTACAAATTTTATAGATTTAGTACTAATGTTTAGTCAATTATTATTTGGAAATAGTTATTGCTGTCTCCAATATGCAGGTTCAAGGTCAGAGGTCAAAAGAAGCGGGTCACGTTTGTGACTTCGCACTGAAGCATGATTTTGAAAGTTTAATTTCATTTTGAAATTCCTGTTCATTTCATAGTGAAATGAAACTTTAAAAATCATAATTAGTTACAAATTTCTAAAATTTATAAGTCAAAATTTGTCCTAATTTCGGTCACACTCGTGACCAAGAATGGCCCTTTGGCTCTTTACGATACTGATGCACTTGTTGTTGTGGCATTATGTATATAAGAAATCAAGAGATATTTGAATGGATTTTTTTATATTTGTTTGTTCGTTTTCCATCCACTCTCTGGTCAACATGAGGAGGACTAAATGATTTATTAACACCAACTTAGACCCATTGGACAAGATTGATTTGACTATCATTATGTCTCATAGTGACCACAGTCTTGGTTAATCTTTGGCCTGGGGCTTTGTGTCAATATCTGACATTGTCTTGAAGAATTAACTTAAAACATTAACCAAATCCAGGATCAAAAGCCGTAGTGGATCTCTTAGACTCTAGAGAGTAAAATAGTTGGGTTCGAAGAAACGGGTGGTGTTGACACCTTAAGGCCACCGCACACCTTACGACCCGACCGGTCGCAGACTGGCTTGTGACTGAGTGAGAGGAGATGAGTCGCAAGGCAGTCATAAGCCTCGACACCGCACACCTTGCGATCCGATCTGCGACTCACGCATGCGCTTTTTGCTTTTTGGCATAGCATCTGAGAAATTGCGCTTACTACTGCGTATGCGCGTTGTTTATCATAATACGCGTCATGCAATTCTGCTGTCTGATTGGTTGAAGGTTGGATTGAGCTTGCGATCCAGTCACAAGGATTCGACATGTCAAATCCTTCCGATTTTCCTTGCGACTTGTCTCTGACCGGTCTGCGACTCTGAAGCTGACAAGCGCTGTGACGTCACATCTCCCCTCACCCAGTCGCAAGCCAGTCGGCGACTGGTCGGGTCGTAGGGTGTGCGGTGGCCTTTAGACGCCCTGAATTGTAATTGTTGAACCAGAAAATGGTCTTAAGGGAGAACAAAATGTGGCAGAATTGTTCTTTCACTTGTTGAATGACTCTGAAAACTGCAAAGTGATTCATCAAGTTACATAGAGTGAGCACACAGGAATATTGAACACTCATACTAACTAAATTGCTATCAAAATCTTGTAATTATACACTTGGTTCATTATAATAAGTGGGAAATTACTTTTTTGTGTTATATTTGAGAGATGGAAGGTTTTCAATGCTTTACTTTTATGTTTTATTTAAAGAAATCTTGTAATTTGTTTCTATTCCATGCTTGTCAAAACCAGAGTCAGCAGTTGCTTGGTGTTGTGGGGACTGATATCACTACCAAGAACATGGCCGATACAGTTCCTATGAACAAGGTATTTATCTACTTTATCTTTCAAAGCCTACAGTTAGTTTTAGTTGATAAATAAATCATCAAAATAAACTTGTGTAACTTAGAACAGAATGTCAAGACAGTGATCGTGGTTGATTGGAACTTGCCAGATTAATTGTTGCTATATTTGTTGCTGTTTAAGTGGGACTGTTACTACTTCATGAGGCAAAGAAATATATCTTTGGGGATCATTTAGGGTTTTCATTGGAATGATTTATGTGACATTCCTATTGTCCAACATTATATCTTTAAAGTGAAGAGAATGTTTTTTGGAGTTCAAGTAATTATGTTTAGTGTCTGTCTTCAGCCTCTTATATCACAGAAAGAGGATGATAACAATAACAAGGTTTTATGTAGTGCACATCACAATAAGCAAGTATGTCTCTATGTGCCATGGGCGTAAATTTGAGCAATGAACCTTTTGTACAGGGGGATGTTCTATTGTTTCATCCCCCCTTGAATAGCATGATGTCACAGATCTATGCCAATGCTATGTGCTACAGAACATAGAGAAAAGAAAAGACATGTCACTGAGTTCACTTTGTTTAATTGAGGTAAAATTGGTAACAAGTAAATTTTAAGAATTGTTTTAAATTTGTCTAATGTGTCAGTTGTTAGAAGTAAATTCAGGAAGGCTATTCCAGCAATCTTGGGTAGTACAAGCAAATGAACATTCCTAATATGTTTTTGTAAAGATAGAATGAACAATAATGATTCATTCGTAACTTTACAATAAGGGATGATTGCTGATTTCTTGTGACATCTTCCAGGAAACATTAAAAATGTTGGGAACTATTAGAGTATATCTCCTCCAAATTTATTGTTATCATCCTTCAAAATTGATTGTTATCATTATCCAAACTTTGCTCACTCTATATCTTAAGCAAGACACAAATCTGTGCAATTTTCTTGATATTGTGATCGCTCATTGTTTTAATGGGTATGAAATAGATTTACATAGTTTAGTATTAGGCTATCTAGAAGTTTGGGCCCCCATTGCAGAAAAGTAACCATTATGGCAACTTGTATGTAATCCTTGATTTTGATTGGCTATTGATCATCGTAGCCATGGTATTTACTATTGGATGGCAAAATTACCATAAAAGTAACTTTTATGCAATGGTGCCCTGTTCTTTGTTTCAACTTTATGCTTGATGTGACTACGGGCAAGCACATCACAATAATTTAGTGAATGATATTTGTCAATTTATTATTATTTTATTTGGCATTTCAAAAAAAATTATGAACAATAATTGAGCAATACTGGTATTTGAAATATCAAATAAGGAGAGTACTTTACAGAATAAGGAGCGCTAAATGGTTGCTGCATGGCGTTACTTCTTTACTAACCGCATGTTGTCATAGGAACATAATCTTGCAATGATAATTCTATAGGGTTAGCATCCTCATCATTTCAATTGATATAACACATACTATTTCTGGTTGCATTAGAATGTTGTTTTCAGTTTTGGAGTGTAAATTTTCAGCATGTTGGACATGGTTTTTTGATATAATGTATTTTTGGTCAATGCACATCATTATCATCATCATCATCAACATCAATATCATCAAATTCAATTTTATTGGAATAAATCAAGATAATCAGGCTATATGGATCTGAGTAAAATCAATTTGATTCTAGAGAGAAAGTTTCTTATTCATCAAGAAAACCATGTGAATCCCCTGTAAGATAATATAAAAAATGTTTTGTACTGAAAAATCCTCTTTTTAGAAATCCTTTATCTATTTATAGAAAAAAAATCACAGTACTTCAGTGTAAAATCTAAATAGTTCATTTAATTTTGGTATCTGGAAAATGTGAGTGCTTTAGAGAAAGCAACACACTTTTATGAAGAAAAGGATTTCAAGTATGTAGTGAAATGCACTTTCTGTGTTATTCCTTCATGTATGCACTTCTGAAAACAGTTTATAATCACTTGCTATACCAGCAGTTTGTCCTCTCAGATAGTCTAATACCACACAGGCTAAACCCGTTTCTCTCTATTTATATCAATTCAGTCTAATCAACATTTTTTCTAATGACCAGTTGGTCTCATTTCTATTTTCATCTACTTATTATTTTTTACTTTGTCAACTGAAATTGGGGTCCAAAAACACTTCATCTAACCTTGTGCCCCAAGTTGTTATTGGATGTAATGGATATATAGCCTAAATGGGAATTAAACAATACAGTAAGCAGACTAAGAGGCAGTTAGATGAAAAGTTTAATAAAATAATGATAATAATAAATGTAGATAAAATGTGATTAGACTATGAGACCAAACAGGCTGTAGACAAAGTTCTTATGAACCAGTCGGCAATTTACTTGTGTAAATCACAGCACTTCTCTCTCTGCAAAACTCAATAAAAACATATATATCACTTGATGTTGTTTGATCCTATCTTTTTTTCAGCCTGAGTATAATTCTTCATTCAGTCAATCTGTAAGTGTGTGATGTGCTCAGCCGCAATATTCTATTAACCCGAGCTTGTGTAGCCAGATGTGTAAAGTACTTTCTGTAAACCTGTTTTTTCCTCTCTAAATATTTTTCCTTATTGAAGCAGTGTGTCCTAGACAACTTGGCTGATGTTATGTAGTTATAGTCAAACTTGTATGCATATTCCTTAAATATGCTCATATGTTGTTCAATGTGTGTGCATTATCACTAATGCTTCCTCTAGATGTCATGCTACCTAAACATAAAACTGCAGGCACCTTGGCAATACTAACATCACTATTGAATCTTAGTGAAGTACTTGGGCCAATAATTATAAACTAGATGTTTGTTTTGTCATTAAGAAAGCTATAATTCATTACTCAAAATAACCTTGATTATACTATATAGGTGTATAATAAAATTTATTCACAGTTCATTTTTTATCTTAATATAACATTTTTCACCTGTTGTACATTCATCCAATATTTTGTTTTTTTATTTTTTTAACATTTCGTATCTCATATTCATCAATCTTTCAGTTCCCTATCATTTCTTTAACTTCATTCATCTCTTCCTCACCTTCCTGTCTGGCCCACTGGAGTTAAATTCAAGATTGAGGGATAAAATGGGATCTGTACATAATCCGTATGTAATAAATGCCAAAGCTAGTATGCAAGACTTTGGTGGTGATCACATGTCAAAGTCAAAGGTCATTTGAGGTCATATGATAAAGGACAATTCCAATACCTTTTTCTTAATTTTTACTTGCTGATGCTTGAATATAACAAATCTTAAATCATATATTCCCTTTAGCATACCTTTACATTATCATGCTTTCTGAAGTCACTTAATTAGGTCAAAGGTCAGTTGGAGATCAATTGGGGGTGTAAGGTCAAAGATTACAGTGTACCTGCAAGAATTTCTCGGTCTTTTCTGCTGAGATGCATAGTTCAGGAGGGAATGATGCAAGCGTTCTTAAAGCGTAATTTCACAAGTGGGTGAGACACAATATGGTGAATGCCCAGTTTCTTTCATACATTGTCCTTTTGTTTTATTTATATCATTTTTAATCAGCTGTCATAATGCCATTTACCATTGTATCTCTCATCACATAAGCTTGTACCTTCAGTTCTCATTTCATTATCATTGAATGTATATATTTATCAAAATTTAATTATTATAAGAATAAAGTCATACTGTAGGCTGTGATTTATCAGGAATCCAAAAGTTTTGAGAGTCTGTGTTTAATACTCATTCTAAACAATGAAATGCTTGCATTTTACCTAGGGGGCTTTTTCATAAAGCTGTTTGTAAGTTAAGAGCAACTTTAAGAATGACTGGTGATCCTTTCTTGTAAAAGATATTCACCCCTCATGTTCATTGGTGATTATTTTCCGTGTAAGAAACGTTCTCCAGTCGCTTTTAAATTCGCTCTTAACTTATGAACAGCTTTATGAAACAACCACATGAACATATTAAGCCAGTGGGCTGGACTCTGGAGTTACTGATAGGTTAATGTGACCATTATACAATTCTTAGAAAATCTTTTCAAACTAGTGGCCTTGACAATTGGGTTTGTATGACATTACACCTTTGTACTTAAAGAGAAATCCAACCTTGAAAATATCGGTGATTTATCGGTTATATGCTTACTTTGAATAAATCAAAGTAAAACTGTTAAAAAAGATTTTAGCCATTTTGTGGATTGGATCAAATGCCTATACCCAGCATCATAATGGCATCACTTTCACCCCAGGCCCCTCTAAAATCCTTGTTTAAATGTTGGATTCCCCTTTAAAAAGGTTTTTGTTAATTGTATGACAATAATTTATAGATGAATATATGTTACATCTACATTTCATTTAATTGCATGTTTCATGCTTTTTACATCTTAGTAAATTACATTTCCAATGTTATTCCTGTTGATATGATTGCTATCAGTTATACATGTTTTGCTATGGTTAACTTAGATATTTAATCTTTAATCATATTTCAATTTTCTAGTGTTCTTAGGTAAAGAATAGGCCAATAGGGGGTACAGAATTTTCATTTAACACATTGCATCTATTTGTGTCAGAAATAATATAACAATCATTTTACCAATATTGATTCATCCATTCATATTATTGATGAAGTAATGATACACTGTTTACCTGAGCATCAGATCGTGCTGAGAATTCCTCATATTTTGTAGACAAACATATTGCCCTTGTAATATCTAAATCTTGTAAATAATCTTGTATTATCTTTCCACCTCTTGTTTTTATTTGAAGATTGCTTTAAAATAAGTTATAGATATTGTTAAAATGAAAATATTGACACAAATAATCTACCCTTTTCTAATGTATAAGTGAAGAAGGACAGAATTATTGATATGGAAAGTGAGAAATCTGAAAGTTCCAGCTTGTTTTGTAATCCCAGGGCCTTATTGCAGAAAAAATTGCATTTAAATTAAATCCAATATCGAAGGCAACTTAACTTTAAACTAGTCAAAATTATGATTTGGGGATTTGAAAACAGAAATATTTTTCAGTAGCATCTGATGAGTGTTTCATAATACTTTTTGTAAGTTTTTTTGAACTACTTTACAAATGACCGGTGATCTGTTGATTAATGGTATTCCTTTCTTGTGGCAAATGGTATACTACAAGTGTTCATTGATGACGATTTAGCACCTAAAAAGGATCACCAGTCATTATGTAACTCACAAGTAACTTACAAATGGCTTTATGACACATCCACAAGGTCTGACAGTATCTATTCTACGTCTGTCAAGGAGGTAAACTATTAAAAACCATTTAGCTCTTACTCATGGGTGTATCTAAAAATTATGATAATTGAGATTCATAAAAAAAAATTACAGGGAAAGTGAAGCACTAACAATGTAACAATTTAATGATTAATATGAGAAACAATGTACATTAAATGTAACCAGGGCTTCAGTTTGAACAAGAGTTCTCTCACCTTTGGGTTGCAGCAATTCATTTTGTTTTTTGCCTCCCATGCACAGATGATGTCAGCAAAATGATAATAAACGTATAATTAGGTGATACTTTTCTCAAATTTTGTTCTTTTCAATGTTGTCTGCCTGCCTTTTTGGTAATTTTTAATTTTATACTTGATTATTTGGTTGTTAGTATGGCATTTGCCTTTAATGAAGTTAAAATTGTTTGGTCACTATTGACTTGCATGGTTTATTACAAATTGTTGAAATAAAAATGACAACTAACTCAGAAATCAGAACAGGTAAGTTGACTCTGCAACAAATATGAAAAATGTCATGCACCAATGCCTATGTAAATTTCCATTTATGCACGTAAATATAATATATCATCTATAACATGCAACATTGAATATCTATATGATTATGATATTATAGACACAGATTTGAATCTCAGTTGATTGAAGCATTTAAAAGAAAAAAACATCTTCCATCCATAAAAGATCAAGTATATTGCGTAAATTCATCATACTTTGTATCCATATTTGATTTCTAGATTGGACCTCAGGCCTATGTGTTCGGTGTCAACAGTAATGGCTATATTTTATTACATCCTAGATTGAAAGCAGAGGTAAGAGATCCATAAATTACTATTTAATCAAATTAATCTAAAAAGAAATTTGAGATTATTATATTTACAAATCTTGAACATTTCAAAATTGAGTCTGAAAATAACCTCGCAAAGTATGACCTTCTTTTGGACTATTCAAGTATATCCAGACACCTAATGATCAAATTAAATGGGATTTATCCATCACTGTCCCAACACAAATCCATATTTTGATGATCAAATAATGTAATTATAAATATTCTGAAACAGATGATTTACTAATATCAGAAAACAGATTTTAAATCAGAGGGTTCTCAAAACATACTTCGCTATGTCCTGTGGCATGCTTAATCTTTTCAAATGACAATAATTCTGTGTTCTTCTCTGGATCTGAACAAGCTAGATGCTAATGAGAGAGTGAGAGTGCCTGTTTTATACCATGACGTAGATAGAAATGCTATATTTACTAACACTTGTTGCTATCGTTAATATTCTGGTCCGACAGTATCTGTACTATCTTCCCTGAATTGTTTGTGTGCATGTTTCTGCGATATAATTCCCCAGAGCAAGGAGTAAAAGTAGAATTTGCTTAATGACTTTAATTATTCTCAATAAAAAGTAACTTTCTAGTCTCTATATGGTTCCAATTGAATTATACAAATTGTAATTGAAAAGTCAAATTACAATTTTGATGATTATTTTAGTGTGAGGTATTTAAAAGAAAAGATGTTGCCATGCACCAATTAAAAGACTAAATGAATGAGGATTAGAGTAGTATGTCAAGGTGAATATGTTTATTATGGGGCAGTACATTTTGTTACAATCTGCATGTGTAAGCAGTATAAATCAAGAAGTATATCTACATGTATTTTCATTTTGTTTAATTTCATATTTAAAGACAAATCACATGTAATTGGCTGTGTTATGAAAATAGTACAGAAAAACTGATGTTTAGTCTAGAAATAGGAATTTGTCATAGGGACAAAATGTAGGCAATAATTTCAAGTATATCTCTGTTTCAGATTTCCTTTCATTTTACCCCCATCTTTTTGAATCAAGAGAACTGGTGATATGTCAGTATATGTAAGCACAATTAATATGGAAATAAGACGGAATGGGATTCATTATAGACATAAATTTAAGTTGATCTCAGATACCTATCTTTCTGATTGGAGTGACTTGTTATTACACAAGCATGATTGAAGTTATCACTTTTTCACCCTTTTGCATTTTTAAATTTAGTTTTCTTGCATTTTCTTGCATAGTAGGACACCAGTGTATTGTAATCTTGTATCCCCATTTTACATTCTAAAGTCAGTAACCTTTGGAAATATAGCAGAAAGGAAATTAGTATAGACTACTTGAATGGCAACTATGCATTAATACATGTACATGTATATGAGAGTGATCTGGCAATGGCTGCCATAGCCCAATTTTCTGCATTATTGACATTGTAATAATTCTTTATTTGATGGTAACCAATTTTTTTTTCATGGAGTATTTTAATCGAATGTAGACAATTCAAACTTTCAATTAAGCCATTTAAATTGCTTTATAATTGCTTAAAGCATTTGTATGAATATATTTCATTCTCTTTATCTTCTATCTCTCAATAGAGGGAGATTATTTGCTGAGAATTTTTATGGAGATGAGGTGGATGAGACAAAAACTGTTGATATACTAAATAATAATAATAAGTGAAATATCTGCTATATCATGTGATGGGGATTACTCTTTCACTGGGTCTCATCTGAGGAAAAAAAAACAGTTATTTGTCATTAGAAAAAAGAATGAGGAATTTAGGATCAGCAAATATAAACAACTTTATTCTAAATAATGAATAAAAAGAAAGATGAATGAAATTACATGAGAGAATGAAGCATGTGCATATGGGTCATATAATGAACATGCATGTTATTATTATCAAGTCATTTCAGTTTTATCAAAGAATCTTCTCATGGGCAAATTTTGATTCAAATCCAACACCACATTGAATCATTTGTTTTATTGGGCTATTGTTTTTTTTTCCATGGACCATATTCATTCACCATCATCATCTTCACTAATATTTTGGTTTGTGCTGGGATGCCATTATCAAGATGTTTCAGATATATATTACCAGGATTATTGTGTGAGATTCTTTAATCTCTAAAATCCTTTTCAGTTTGGTCATGCACTAAGAATTTACCAGCCATCATAAGATATCATGAATGAATTTGATTTTGCTTTCCATTTTGCATTCACACCAAGATTGTTTGGGAATATCACAAAATGATACTCATATTCCACCCCCCCCCCAAAAAAAAAATATATATATATTTATACAGCACAAGTTTATTCCTCATCAGCTCATAGAAATCCTTCATTGTATTCCAAAATTCAAATTTTTCCAGATTTTCTTGATTTGTCAGCATTTATTCCTTCCAACCAACAAAAAAGTAAACCTTTAAATATATTTTGCTGTGAAACTTTTGACATACTTTGATGAACTCTAGGGACTCATTTTTCTCTGAATGAATGATTAAAAATCAACAACATGTGAACGGTTGATGCATGAACAACTGAATGAGAAGTTGCTGAAAAGTATACTTCCGATAAACACATTTATCATGATAACTTGTCTCCCCAGAAACCTTTGGAATTATAGCATATTGAGAAGGACTGTACTTGCATATTATCCTGTACCTTTCAATAATAAGGTGCAAAATTGATTTTACTCTGCATTACATAGGTAAAAATTATTAATAAAGTACCTGTGCCTCAAGTAATAAGGATGCCCAGGCATTTTCAGTATATGTTTGGGCTAGCAACAACAGATTTTAAGACCTTACGAAAAAAAATCCACATGGCTATCACTGAAATTAATCTTTCATCAATAAAAACAGTATCATTTTGATTTTATTTAACATCCTGACATGTTTAACTCATGATTTTCTGTTGCTTTTTATTTTTGTGACATCCAAGAATGCAAACATATTACTACTCTCATCATCCTTCTCTTCCATCTCAAATTTCTTCTCTTTTTTGTGTCGGTGATACTAACAGGAACTGATCGAATCAATCCTCGAGGTACCCTTAAAAACCATATCCCCCCTCCTCTCTCTCTATTTCCCATTCTGCGGGAATATCCCCCCCCAAGTTAGTGAGAGAGCGAGTGGATGGCTCTCTCGTACACGCCAAGTTGTATTTATTTGATTCTGCAACCTATATCATATCTATCTCCTTATACTCTCATGAAGTGTATGTGTCTGTCTTTGCATCTCATATACTCTATGTAGTCATGTGCAGGGTTGACTGGTGTGGACTGTATGTATTGTTTTCTCACAAAATCGAGTCTGCTTGACACATCAGTAGACAATTTAAAATAAAATCTTATTTCTCCCCTCCCCCACAGTTAACACATTATGTTGAAAATAATCACGATCGGTCGGCATGATGATGACGTCAAAAAGTATTGAGCCAGAGAGGCTCTGGATTGCTCAGTGCATGTGCAGTAATATGATTTTTAAAGAACTTTGCCTAAGTATGATTAGTGAATTGATTTTTGATTAATGCAGAAAAGGCTTTAGATTAATGACTTTATTTGCCAACTATTATTTATGGGTAGTATGGAATACTCATGCATTGTGCATGAATTATTTTGCCTGCTTTTGCAAGTGACAACACTTATATTTTGAATAGCAGTGGATCACCTTGATAAATTGAAGTTTTCTATAATATTTTATTGTCACCACACTTATTAGAATGATTGGGTAGATAAGAAAGAATTTTTTATTTTATTTTAATGTGGAAACCCCTTTATCTATAAAGATAGAATTGAATTATATAAGAATTCATTAACTGGTTAAGAGCTGCGTATGTAATTAGATCTTACAAATGTTTTAAGAGATGACTATAATTTCTAATTGAGCAAAATTTAAACTTTGTATGGATACATGGAAATATATTCCTAAAATGAATCATAAGTAAGTTGGGACATATGCTGTAAGTTTAAGAGAGGTTATCTGAGAATATAAACTGGGTTTCAAAGAAACTGATTAAACTTTTACAAAGGCACTGTACAAATTCCACTCAGTCAAAATGACCAATATTAATTTTTTACACAGGCTAGCTTCAATAATCTTTACTGAGCACACACATCAAGAGATCACAGAGAGGCCATAGCCTCTTAAATCAATTGGTTTCTTAATCCAAAATCACAAAATTAAAAAAAAAGACCAATTAAAATAAGATAGGATTAAACAAGCTTCACAGTTTATTACACATGTCTTTCAAAGGCATGTTTAAGTTTAAGCGATTTTCTCAATCACAAAAGGTGGTTTCAGACCGCCTCGAAGATCGTCAGTTCCAGGTTTTTTTTTATCGGGATATTAACCCTGATCAGAAAATACCAAGTATATTGTCAAAGTGAAAGCAAATTAGGCGTAATCTCCCCGAAAGAAAATACTCATTATTAAAATAGTAGTACTTGTCAAAATTACAAGAACTTTCGCGGGGGTTTTTCCAAGGTTGCAGGTATTTTGGCAATGTGAAAGCAATTTATGGGAACTTTTAGCCCAGTGTGTAGTTGGGCGCGGGCGCCGTGGGTAGCTGCTGAGCTAGTGATTTTGAATCTTGCGCCTTGCCTGCTTATCAGACCATACTGCGCATGCTTGTAATTTCATGAACTTATCCTGAAGGGTATGTTTCGGGGTAGTGTGAATGCAGGAATAATTAATGGGTATTTTTTAGCCCAAAAAAGTTCTTGTAATTTAACAGGGATTCTTATGATCGAGGCGGTTTGAAACCACCTACTGATGCTTCAGAAAGTTAACATCTTTAAATCACTGGAACTGTCACACAGCCACACACAGATCCCTGTAAGCGGGGGATAATCTGAACTGTGTGTACATGTATTTATGTATCCCAAACAGTCACACACACCCACACAGATACAGACTGTGTTCAGATTATCTCGCTGCTTATCAAGAAATCTCCCTGAGATCTGTGTGTGATTATTCCAGTAAGTTAAAATTTTGATGTTAACTTCCTGTAACTTCTCCTTTTTTAATCCCATCTCATTTTCACTTGTCTTTCTTTTTCCATTTAGTGACTTTGTATTCTGAAACATATTGATGTGAGAGGCTAACCTTTCTGGAATTGAACCATTCTATTAATACCTGATGTGTGCTTTGTAAAGATAATTGAAGCTATACAGGTGTTGAAATACTGTTCATTTTGACTGAGTGAAAATTGTGCAGTGCCCTTGTAAAAATTTCTCTTTGGAACCCAGTTTAGAAAGGAGATTTTTGTTGTCTGGATCTGTCAGGGAAATATATTTTTGTAAAATATAAAGAGATTAGATAAATTATTGATCATCTTCATATTCTTCAATAAAAATTTGTAAGTAGAAAGGAAAAAATAACCTGTGCTATCATACAGGTAGTATTTTACTGGTTAGATGGATATTATGTTAAATGATATTGGTGTGGTGTTTTTTTAACAATGATTTATATTTTACTAAATTTTCATCTCATACAGTTAACCTACTTTTGATGATTTGTATTCTGTATGTTAAAAATATTCTATTAACAACACGTCACTAATATTAGCAGTTGTAAAACACATTGACAAGTGGTCTTTGAGCTCATATCTTGTATGAACACAGTAAATAAAGATGTAGTATTATGAATATTTGCTTTAATAGAAGACCCTATTTCAAAAGTATTATGGACTTTGTAATAACAATCAGAATTAAAGTTCTCAGAGATGCAAATTAGCTTTTGAAAGGAGTTAAGCAAGTAACATTTGCATGATGTATCATTCATGAAGCTAATTTTGTAGAGTTAACTGTTTCCCACATGAAGTCATTATAGGGAATGTAATGAAGTGCATTCATTTTCTAAATTAATGACACTGGGTGAGATGTTTCATGTCTTCATTTTAAGATTTCTAAGTTTTTTGATAATGGGGATCTATACTTGATTTGTCATAGTGGCTCATTAAAAGTATTTGATGTTTAATAACTATAGATGAAACTACTCCTATAATCAAATTGGATGATGTTCATGTTTAAACAGAGAATATAATAGTGAAATTAGTGTAATATTCCTCAAGAATGGGCCATAATGCCTTTTACCTGAATTCTATTATTACAGACCTTGGGTTAAAATTCTTTTGGGTTAAAAAAATGTCTATAAAGTTATTTTAAACAACCCAATGTTGAATTTAAAGATTCTACTCCTTAGCAAAATAATTATACCATGTGGTTTTTATGTTCCATTAACCCCACCCATATAATCTTCATATTTGCGCTGGTCCCAGTTTGCCCCCAAGTCAGTTTTGTGAGAAACATCCCTTTCTAGATATCTTTGCTCCTCTTGATTTAATCCTATAATATAAGTCAACCCTGTCACCCTGATTCCCAAGCTTGCATAGCAAGCTACACTAGAAAAAGTTTTAGAAATGAATTTGCCTTCAAAATTGACAGTTTTCTATACTTGGCAGCTAGCCTTGATAGAGTGAAAAATCCCTATGATGATGATCATTTCTTTCAGTTTACATACAATCTTATCTAAATCATCTTCATTTCACTCTTAGTCATAATACATTCATGTTGAAATTTCCAGAAAAAAAGTGACTTGGTATCGGGGTTGGATTTCTCTTCCAATAAATCAGTAAAATTTTCTGTTCTTAGTTCGTCCCTTCATACTTCATTCTCTGTAGGGTTTTCATTTCTATCCCTTTTTCAATTGTTCACATTGATTTGATTAAAAAATGTCATTGCGTTAATATAGCATGATTTCATGTTGTTATCAGTCGATGTGACCCTTGCTCATGTGGCAGTTGAATATATCCTCAGTCTAAATCTCTCCAAAGTCAAATGTTAAAGAGTGTTAACAGGGGTAGTAGCCCTCATGTTAGCTCAGGGCAACAAGGCAGTTGTCATGGGTACCATCCTTGTCTGCCATGCTGCCCTTTTCTCTCACACCTACAGAAGTCCTAATGCAATATTTCAAGCGTGCTAAGAAAGTACTGCTTAGTCCTCTTAGATGGTTGTTGTGAGACCGGGAAGGTATTTCACAAATGAACTTGGCTGACGTTTTATCCGACAAGTTCAATTTTATCTGATGGTAGCAATAGTAACGGTGCTTCTCATCAGCCAGCCGGAATAATGAAAAGATGTTAGATCTGGCAACATGTCAGACAAACATGTTGATGAAACTGCCCTTTAGAAGGGGCTATGGTCTTTAGTTCCAATAATTTTTAAGATATGGGTGGCTTCCAAAATGCAGATTGGGTAGCAACTGCTGCTTGAGTAAGTGTCACAGAGTCTGCAATTGTCCATCTTAGCTGTTTTTGGTAACTCCTCATGTGTTTAAAAGGTGACACTTTCCTTGTTGTTTACAAGAATGGGAAGTTGTGTTTCTCCAAGTTGTTTCATGGTGATCCATCTTGCATTCATTTCATCTTCAGTTGTTCCTGGTTTGTACCCCCATCTCTTCATCATCAACGCTGTCTCCTGTTACCATCATCATAAATTTGTATTTTCCCAACTTTCATTCTAGTCCTTTCCCTCTTCATCCCCATTCATCTATCTGTTTTCACCCATTTTCCATGATAATTATGATTTTGTTTTCATTGTGTTTTGTTTATGCTCGATCATCATTCCACGTCATATAATTTTACCCTCACCCATAATTTACGCAATTCAAAACAATTAAATGCAGACAAAACACTTCATTGATTGAACAATAAATTGTGTAAGATCACTTTTCTATTTTTTAAAGTAATTCAAGTAAGTTTGCTTGCACAGTTAATTACATGACAGATAGGCCATGAAATTGATATAGTTGCACAATAGTTTTTGTAAAGTCTTAAAGCTTTTATTTTCAAATTTAACTTTCCTTCTTCAGAACTTTAAATATTTTTCCTTCAGATTTTTTTTCCTTATTATTTATCAAGAAGTCACATATTTCACCCATGTTATTGTAAGTTGATCATTTATTTCTTGAAAAATTTGATGGACTCCGCATACACTGAACACAATTTTGCGTAGATGGTACATCATAAAGAAGTGAGAAGTCTCTATTATTTGGCAATTTTAATGTGAAATAGCATTTATGCTACTTTAGAGATTTGTTTATCTTCTCAACACCCTCCCTATCATATAGAAGAGTGGTTTGCTGTGGTGTTGTATTCCATTTGTTTAACTATGTCAGTGGGTAAACCTTGCCCCTGCGTTCTGTTGACTAAGAAAGGTTTGCAGTGAAATGTTCATGGAATTGTATGTGTTCATATTCCCCCAGTTATACATGTTTTCATATCCCCAACATGTATTATTTGCATGAAGCCAAGAGGATGTTGAATACTATAGAGTAAGTTTGAAGGTGGTCATTCAATTTTTCATGACTTCTAAAAACACCTTTTTTCAATTTTGATGGATTTATTTACTTATTTATCTAATGAATTTATTCTTAATCTGTCATTGTTATTATTACATATATCTTACTGATTTTGTTCTATTTGATATATTTATCATTATTATTGTAATTTTTTTTTGGGGGGAGGGCTTGAAAGAATATGGCTATATACACCATTTTATTAGGCTTTTAGTCATTTATGAAAACACTATGTAGAAAGTGGTAACCTATCCTTCTAGTTTACAGTAACTTGAATAAATGCTCTCACTTATTGATTTAATACTGATATATTTCTAGAAACTAATGTAGAATGGATACAGGTCATGTGATATTCCTCACTCACCAGGAGAAGAAAGCAAGACTTTTTTGTGTGAAAAAAACAAGGGTATTCTGAGGAAGGTGTGCCTACATAGACAAACCTGACAACTTTTATCAGGTCTGCTGTCCCTGGAATAGAATTACCTGATACTACTATAAAAAGTTTTCGCAACCATTATGCAGACGCTTTCTGGGGCTTAGAGAATCTATCGTCAAAAGCCTTTTTCATGACAAAGCAGCTTATGTCGAAAAACGCTGAATCAAAACAGCAGTGTAGTTTTTGACAAACAACATATATTTGCAATTTTTTTGACAGCTCTGAAATCTTTGGACAATCTGCTGTCTCAGTTTTACTAAATTTTGACAAAGACCCTTAACATTGTGATTTGACACGCATTTTCAATCGATTTACTTTGTTGTAGAATCTATCCCTGTTGCAAAACTCGCTAATGAACTTGTATACAGCAACCTGTCCACGAAGACCTCTTGGGTCTGCTTTTCTTGTGTTGTCAGACAGTTGATTCTAAGCTTGAGTTGCTGTACTAGAATTAATTGTTCTACTAAATAAGCAATGGTGGGTTGGGGGTTGGTTATTTTTTTAGAAGATATCTTACATAATTGTGTATTTAAGAATAAGATGGGATGAACCACCTTCACACTTCTCTAACACCTCTCCGAAGAGTCCTCCATGAAGCATCTTGTCAGTGGTTTTTGCTGACGACAAATTTGCTCTGAGCCAATCAGATGCAAGGATTTTAGTAGCTTGTGTACTGAAAATTAACTGCTTGGTGAAAGTGCTCCCTTGGTTTCAGCAGATAGCTACATTGTATAATCAACCCAATAACATCAAAAGGCCACTACAACCTTAATGAGATGAATCAGAATTTCTGTGAAAGTACAGTGCTGCATATTACTCGTATTTTATTCATTATTCATGTGAATTTTTTGTGGTGATATGTTTGAATGCCTATCATAGCAACCAATCAGGCATGGTATGGTCCTTTTAGATTATCTAAAGGGGCTGTCATCCATTGAAATGCTATCAAACTCTCTCATAATGAATTCCAGATGAAGCTGCGGAAATGAGCTTTTGGGAATTTTCAGATTGTGAGATGGCTTTTCCAATTATGGTCCAAAAAAATGAAAGAGAATTAAAACACAGATGATTGAATGATGAATTACTAGTTTTATGCAGCAGTGCACTTGAACTGTGTCTGTGGTTGATATACTATGTTCATGCATATACCCTCATCATATATCATTGGTCCTTTTACTGTTCTTGTATCCCTCCACATATGTAATGTAACCCTATCATATCCAATACTGTAAAACCATTGTTATTGCCAGATTATGAAATGATTCAAAACACCTTTTCTGTTTTTTTTCTTTTATTAACTACAGTAATACTTACTTAAAGTCCTAAGATGCTTAGATCAATATTTGGAAGACCCTATTTCTGTCATATATCTCAGATACAGCTCTTACTTTGCGTGGTGTGGAGTAATTGTTATTATCAATACTGTATTGGTGTATTTTAGACACTTCAAACATGATATATATTTGTAAACTTGTATCATTTGTGTAATTTATTTTTCATTAATTGACGAAATATCAAGATTACCTGTGTAATTTTAAATGACATTTGATGAAGTAAAAGAAACGAGTGTTGTAGGAAATCATGTAGCATTTAATTGTCCATGGGGATTTTTTTTTATGCTGAGATCTTTAACCTGTCTGCATGTTCCAACTATCATGAACTTCAATAGCTTTATATTCATGGCTGTGTCTTTGTTTACTAACCGCATGGCATTACCACCCATGCATGTTTCTGTTATGACATGGCCTGTTTTATCATCCATTATCATCTTATTTTAATTGTGTATGTTGCATGTCATCAGTCGACCCTTTTCATGTTTCATGATTTGTTCTGCATGATATTAATCAGTTTTTATTGGATGATTTGTCATTTATCTTCTTAAAACACTCTTAAAGTTTTGAGCTCACAACTTTATTAAATGCTGACTAAGAATGGCACTAGCAGCAAGTCAAGGTGACTCTTTTTCTGGGTCACTTTAACTCAGAATAGACTTAACTTTCCATTATTTTCATTTCAAATAGAATTTGACACTGCAGAATTAATAGTGGTAATTTTCTGACCTACAAAATTACCATTTGATACTTGGTCAGCTATTCACATCTAGTTTATAGTGGGGATTATTTGATTTTAAGAGCAAATTTCCCTCAAATTGTTAAATACTGGTCACCAGCTCAAAGATTTTGCTTTTCTGAACTTCGAATTTGTTGTATTTCTTTGAGAGGTAGTTAATTCTGTACGGAATATAGTAATAATAGGATTGATATGTGACATTTTCCATCAATTTCACCCTAAATTTATAATCCTTTGTCTATCAAATGACTGATGCTAGTTAAGTAATTAAAGTTTATCATTTAATGGTCACTTTGATTTCAAATTTGTACTTTTAACATATCAAACATGGTAAATATGTTTCTGATTTGTGTTGAATGTGACATTCGTATGAAGACATGCCTCTTGATCTTTTTTAGCGTTTGGAAGTTTATTTCCAAATTGTTTTATTTGTTTCTACAAACTTATATAAATGCCATAGTTGACCCCATTTATTTCCTTATTGATCTGGATATCCTTGTACTTAAATGTTTTGGGAAATTTTTTTTAAAGATTTTTATTCCATGATACATTGATGCTTCCTTTGAAAGAAGGAAGTATGTGTGATTTTGAAATATTTTTTTGTGTTTCATAGTTCACTTATAACTTACATAATAGATTTGATGCTTTCTTTTGAACTTACATGTATTCTGTCTACTTTAATCTTTGTATTCTGTAAATACAATCAATGTATATGTTTTTAAGATGCTGTTGCATGCCAGAAAGCATGGATATCAGATCGATAAACCCTTAGTTGTTAATTTGTATTATAGTTGTATGTAGTGCATGATGAAATAATGATTATAGAAATGATTTATGTACAGTAATGGTTGATTGCACAATGTTGTATACGTGTGTTTTAGAATAATAAATTGTGTAAACCAATAGCAGATCCGAATCCCAATAAAGTTTGAAACACTTGTGTTGGCTTGTAAGTAATTTCAGTATTCATTTACCTTTCAAAACAATATCTGTTACAATAAAAATAGTGCCAGTTTTCAGCTTATGACTTCATTTTTTCCAATTAATAGTCGACTTATTTTTGCATGGGGTACATATAAATCAAACAACTCAAAAATGATATGTCCCCCATTTAGTTACATATTATCAAATTGTTTCGATGATGGCACTTTGAAAGACATTGCTATTTTGTGTTGATAACAGAAAATTTGTCAAATTCTGGCACTTAAGAATATTCCTTGATGAATTGTTAATTGTCTACATTAAAATACAGAATTTTGATGGGGAATTCATTGACCCTATTACTGGTATAGTTTGCACTTAGATAAAGTCCCTTCACAGCTATATACTCACTTGATGGCCAAATTGAATGTTACATGTATATATTTCCTGTATCTGTGTAGTTGAACTATTTGTCTGATCCGCCAAATGTCGACTTCTTGGAAGTAGAGTACGAGACGGAAGAAAAGAAAGTGGTGAGTGTTTGTCGACTTTTGATCATTCTCCATCGCAAAATAGATACTGTAAATTGGAACTATATTACAATTAATGATTGAGGTCATTTCACTGCTCTTGTTTTTGTAGCAAAGTATGAAATTGTCAATGTAGAATTGGTACATTTTGATCTTTTCTGGGTCCCATAACACAAAGGTTAGCGATTAATCGCTAAATGAAATGGCCTATCAAGATTATTGTTGCATGCACAATTTGCTCAGGAGAATAACTAGGAACCAATCAGAATTGTTCTTTCAAAGCAGCGATTAATTACTAATCTTTGTGTTACGGACGCCCAGATGTCTATCATGTGGAATAGCTGTATGACTTTAAACTTGCCTGTCGAAACAATTGCAAAGTGATTAACATTGACATTGGGAATTGGTGAATATTGTAAAAATGTGGCATCATTTTTATAGTACTGAAGGGCCAAGATTCATCAAGATTTTCTTCTTAAACTGATAAGAAGTTCCTCTTTCAATATTTTTAGTGCAGAATCGAACAAGGTTGTATTTCAGTGTTAATTGAACAAAAATGTTTTCAAATCAAATTGAAAGAATTGTTTTCCCTGTCAGTTGGTTTGTAATCTATTTTAGTTATAGGATGGGTGTCAGTTTGTGTTCAAGTGCTTGATTGCAACTTGATTCTTGAGAATATTATATTACACAAATTCAAAATGGATATTTATTCTCAGTTGCGGAGAGACATGATCGACAGGAAATCAGGCACCGTGGAGCTGGAGACTCCAATCATGTCCAGAGATGAGGTGAGAAACATAAACTGACATAATCACTACATTGCAAGGATCTTTCAAACCCATTCAAATTGGCAACACAATCGAATTGCATTTGTTTAAGTAATTTTGTATGCATTATTATAGATTTACATTTTTAAAAATGTATTTGAACACCACTATTAAGAAAAAGGGAAGAATAAAGAACTTGAAGGGATTCAGTGTTCAAATTTTATTGAATGCAGTTATGAGAGTCATACTATAGATTGAAACAAATTTTCCTAATAAAGACATTTTTATTGAAGAGTATATTTTATGTGTAAATTCCATGTTTTTGTCTCACCTGCGAAGCAAAGTGAGACTATAGGCGCCGCTTTTCCGACGGCGGCGGCGGCGTCAACATCAAATCTTAACCTGAGGTTAAGTTTTTGAAATGACGTCATAACTTAGAAAGTATATGGACCTAGTTCATGAAACTTGGCCATAAGGTTAATCAAGTATTACTGAACATTCTATTAGAGTTTCATGTCACATGACCAAGGTCAAAGGTCATTTAGGGTCAATGAACTTAGACCATGTTGGAGGAATCAACATCGAAATCTTAACCTGTGGTTAAGTTTTTGAAATGTCATCATAACTTAGAAAATATATGGACCTAGTTCATGAAACTTGGACATAAGGTTAATCAAGTATCACTGAACATCCTGCATGAGTTTCACGTCACATGACCAAGGTCAAAGGTCATTTAGGGTCAATGAACTTTGGCCGAATTGGCGATATCTGTTGAATTCCCATCATAACTTTGAAAGTTTATGGATCTGATTCATGAAACTTGGACATAATAGTAATCAAGCATCACTGAAAATTTTGTGCAAGTTTCAGGTCTCATGATTAAGGTCAAAGGTCATTTAGGGTCAATGAACTTTGGCCATGTTGGGGTTTTTTGTTGAATAACCATCATATCTCTGTAAGTTTATTGGTCTAGTTCATAAAAAGTGGACATAAGAGGAACCATGTATCACTGAACATCTTGTGCGAGTTAGAGTAGTATTCAAAGTCAGCACTGCTGCTACATTGAACCGCGTGATGCAGGTGAGACGGCCAGAGGCATTCCACTTGTTTTAATAATGTATTGATATGTTGTAATAATTGGGTTGCCAGATCTTATGTGTACATTCATTTTAACTTTGTTTTACAGTTCAGATAAAAGAAGATAAGTCATTATTTTGGGGGGTAAATCTTCAAACAATTAATTTTGATTGAAAGAATTTGCTTCTAATTAATTTTCTCTTTTTTGTCACAGAGATATTTGGAATATGTGAACATGACCTATTCTTATACATTCATAGACAACACGACATTCAGGTAAGAGTGCTTCTAATTCAAAGGAACATTTTACAAAACAAAATTTTATTTTTATGAACTGTTGTCCTAATCTACCCAAATCCCTGCATGTGATTGGCTAAGAGCTAGTTTGTCAGTGAAACTCATTGACAATTACATCCTTTCACATTCCCTGGTAATAAAGGTCCAAGTTTTAGGTTTTTAATGCCATGAAAACCAACTAAACAACCTTAGTAGCACTTTGATGATTCATATGGATTGAAGAATGTTTTCATTTATCTAATCAAAATCATTTTGAAAAGAAAATATTGTAGCATTGTGGAGATCTATTCTGGCTGTAAATAATTATGTTCTAAGATTGGTCAACCAATGTGATGGAAACAGTGTTTTGCTGACCATTTCAGCCCATATACGTTGAGAGCCCTTACGCATTATGAACAATTAGGAGGCAGTGTAGCTCAGTCGGTTAGAGCGCATGTTTAAGATAAGATCGTAGATCTCAACGTGAGGGGTTTGAGTCCCGCTCATGCCGGAACATGTCTAACAAAAATCTGATGCTATAGCGTTGTGTGTAAGCGTGCCTCACCACTGTATTCAGTGCAGGTGTGAATGCAGTTGGAAAACATTCCGTCCATCGGAAAGGACGCAAATGTTGGTCCCATGTATACATGTAGAAGAGTCACAACCTATGCACGTTAAAACCAACACACTCTTCTTCAAAGAGTAGGGTGCTCACCTCCCCGGTCCCTGGTACTACAATTAGTACAATACTGCAAGAATCTTCAGGATTGAAGGAAGCAGTCAGTGTAGCTTGAAACCTGAAAACCTTGAAAACAATTACATCCAGCTTGCCAATCACTTTAAAACAACAGTGATTATTTGTTTACTCTAAGAAATAAGAATTTCCAATTGCTTTTGACATTGATGAAAGGTAGATCACAGTAATTAGTGGAAAGTACATGCATTTCTACAATTATTCATGATATGTTATGATGACTCAATTATATAGCTTTGTTTCTGTATTACAGTGTTGCAATTGCTCAGCCCAGCTTTGACCTGTATCAACTCACACCTCCCGAAAATATGAATCTGGTTATGGGTAAGTAAATCAACCATACAAAATGATTTGTAATTAGATGTTTATAATAATGTACAGTATTGTCTACATGTTGAAAATATATCTTGAAAATATTTTTATGATCAATGAATAATGATGATGGTAGTGATGGCTGGTTTGTCAGGGCTGAGTTTAAGTGGCAATTTTGTAAGTTAGTTTATGAGATATGACCAGGGACTTTGGGAGATAAATCCTCTACCTATGCGTCCTATCCGAATCTGACAATCTAGTCTCAATTAATTGTATATTTGAGCAAGCAGAAATTTCTGGAGATGTAAATCTTCTTTGAAAGAGGAAAGATAATTTTCCTTCTTTGTGAAATGACATTATAGACGTTTTCATTCTAGATGATTTTTTTTCCATTAGGTCAATATTTACAATGACTAGATTAGTACTTCAGTGATTATAATTTGGAACATAAATGAGAGAGACTGATGAAGTAATACATGTATTTAAAAGTCTTTTGTTGAATATAAGTATTTGATTTTGTTTTCATTTATTCTTAGAACTGACTAACATCATGGACAGAAATGATATACTCATTGCCCCTTGGTAAGTTTGAGTAATCTTCACAATTCCTTCTTTGGCCACATTCTTTATCATTAATGAAGTCAAAAGCCCTTAATACATGTAGTCCCCAATGTTTCTATTGTTACATAGGGCCTATATTTATGCTACCAATTCAGTGCATATATGTTTTAAATATTCTGTTGATTTCTATCTTGTGTTTCCATTCATACTTTTTTCTTGTTTTTCAGTAGTGATGCATAGATTTCATGTTTGGACCATATATGACAGAATATTTAAGACATATAGCGCATAGAGAACTAGACCAGTTATTATGCGCTTAATAAGTATCCTCTATTATTATTATTATTTTCCCCCTCTTAAAGGAGAATGAAACCATTGGAACAAGATAGCTTGTGTAAAAACAGAAAAATCAAAGAAACAGATCAACAAAAGTTTGAGAAAAATCAGACAAATAATGAGTAAGTTATGAGCATTTGAATATTGCGATCACTAATGCTATGGAGATAGCAAATCGGCAATGCGACAAAGATGTGTGATGTCACTTGTGAACAACTCTCCCCATTACTTCAGTATATATTTTACTTGAATTACCTCTTTTATCACATCTATCCATAGATCATGTGTTCTTTCTACATGAGGGCATGTAATACATATTTTTTAAGAATACATCTTGGTGAAAGAGTTATCATCATAAGAAAAAGTAAAAAGAGACATTTTAAGGGTATTTTATAGTCCATCAAAGGGAAAGTTGTTCATCAGTGACACCACACATCCTTGTCGCATTGCCAATGGGGAGGATCTCCATAGCATTAGTGATTGCAATATTCAAATGCTCATAACTTTCTCATTATTTGTCTGATTTTTCTCAAACTTTCTTATTCTTTGATTTTTCTGTTTCTACACAAGCCTCTTTTTTCCAAAGGTTTCATTCCTCTTTAACGGATATTCATTTTCTGAGTATTTTCTCATTTCATTTGTAATTAATTCTATCAAACAAATCAAATAATCATCATAAATTCTTGTATAATTCCCCTAAAAAAAATACAAGGTACAATTATCATGCATAAACCCTGATTAACCCTTTGAACCCTGAAGGGGTGGCGTTGACCACGTATACACCACATTGACAAAATCCCATGGTTTCAGACCCAACGGCATCTTCCCCCGCTAGTACCCGGACCGAGCCGGCTGAAGTTGTTTACCTTTTTGTAGACCTAGTCTACAAACAGAAATATCAACTTTAGTGACTGTTTTGGGCTCAAAATCTCTGTTTTCCCCAAATTGCTTCCCCATAGTAAGCACGTGACTGGCTGCGTATTACACCGTGTATTACCGCACATACGACACGAGCAACCGCAGAAAAGTGGCATATTTTGGCAATTTTTTATGCTAAATCCTTCCGAAATCATTGCAAACCTTGACTGAAATTATCGACTAAATATTCCTTCATGTACTAGAAAGATGACGTTTTAAAAGATCACCTGACATTTAGAATCCATGTTTTTTAAGTCACATGGCTGTCGGCGAGTATTCCGACCTATCGGGTATATGCTCATTCGCTGGTAGGCTGAATCCCGGCCTATCGGGTTCAAAGGATTAATTTTTACCTCTAATAACTACAAGATCAGATAAGATAAGCAAGTAACAAAGGGGAAAGTAGAGAAATGCATGAGAAACTGAATTAAAAGGGGTTAAACCTTTATTAAGAGCCATTTCAAATGAAGAGAGGTATGGATATGTCTTAAGATTAATAATGAACAGATGATTTAAAATGACTAAGTATATCTGTAAAGCACTTAGAGATGTTGTTCTGATGTTTTAAACATTATTTTTATCTTTTTTAAAATTGGAAAAAGCCAATTCTATAGAGTAAAGGCAATTTTATACTGAAAGAAGTATTACTAACAGTCCTTTCAAGCATGAGGGATTTGAACATGTACTTTCAAGGAGGACATATTGTTATATTTTGTTTGAAAAATTAATGGAAAGGTGCGTTTCATATTTGAATACAATAACACTATACATTGAGAATGAATATAGCAATTAAAATTCACATCGTAGTGAGTTATTAACATATTAGGATATTTTTCACTGGAATATGGAGGACCCTTTTTCATCAAACATTAAGATTTAATTTAATCCAGCTAAAAAACAATTGAGCACTGATATTTTTGTTTCTTTTGATGAACCTTTGCAGGGAATTTTGTGAGCAGTTTGTTGGAATGGATCCTGCTAACATTACAACAGATGATATCAAATCAGCTATCCAGGATACTATCAAGAATAACAGTATAGGCCTTGGAAGTGGTGGAGTTATTGTACTACAAAAATGTAAGTTTGATTTCTTTAGTAGTTAAGAGCATGCTACTGAGACAAAGAGAGAAGAGAATGAAAGGTGTGTGAAACAGGCCTGGGCCCCATCTTATAAAGAGTTACAATTGATCCAATCAATCTCAAGTTTATGGAAATCCATCAATGTCATGATTTTTTCCTTAGGAAACTTGCTCAATGTCCTTTGAAAACAAAGATAATCATACTGAATTGTCAAGAAAACAGTGAAGGTACATGGATGAATATACATCATTTTTAGAAAATATTATGAAGAAATATGTATTTTTAGATGTTGACGTTGCTGGCTTTCCATAGTTACAATTGATCGGATAAGTCGCAACTCTTTGTAAGACGGGGTCCTGGTGTGAAAGTGTGTGAATAAAAAAGGATCGATATATATATATATATATATTATTATTATTTTCGAAATTTTTCATTCAGAGAACTTGGCACGTGTGAAATATGCATGTAATTTGCTTCTGTTTTTTATCCATCAGGTAATGATGAGATGGTGAGAAAACTCCTTGTAGATGCAGAAGTAACAAGTAATTTGTCCTCCTACTGGGAAACAAAGACTGATGATATGGAAGAGTAAGTTTATTTCTTGAGCTAATTTAATTGGCAAGACCTTCTTAACATAATAAAAGAAGTTGGATTTGATTAAAAAGCCCCAAATTGAACAAGCTTAACTGAAAATTACTTCAAAGTCGGCTTTAAAATAAGAAAATTATGAAAATTTTGCTTCATTTCACAAAACAGTTACATACACATTCTGGTATTTATGATATTGCCCTTAATTGTATTTTATAAATCAAATGATTTTAATTGCATCATTAAAATTTGAAAAAAAGTTTAACTCCTCTCTTAAAATGTGGAATTGCCATTGTTGTAAACAAAAGAAATAGTGAATGACATCATCGACTCCCATTTTCATGTGACTGTGTTGTACATATAACATTATGAGACAAACTTCTTGAATGCTATAACTTTCTCATTGTACATTCGATTTTGATAATTTTCTTAGTGTTATGCTTGTTTGACATCGGTCCATACATACACCCCTCTTATTCTCCTCCTCCTTCTTCTTCTTCTTCTTGTTCTTCTTATACAAAAAGCTACATCATCAGTCCTGGAAGGTTGACTTTGGCAAATTTGTTGTAATTGTGTACAGTATATATTTTTTCCTACTTTCCCCCACAGTAACGGCATCATTTTTGTCTTGGCTGCTACTCAGGGTGGTCTCATAAAAGTTTTTCCCAAAAGGTATGTTTGTTTTTGTCATGAATTTTCTCAAGTATGTGGAATCGTCGTGGTGTAGTGGTTATAACTATTGCCCTTCGCTCAGGGGGTTGTGGGTGCAAATCCTAGTTCAGGCGTCAGTTTCCTTCAGCAATAAAATATGTCCACGTTGGCTGCCCTCTACCCAGGTGAGGGAAATGGTTGTGTCTGTTACATGTATGTTCGTTGATTAATAATGAATTTGCATGCTTTTTAAGAGGTAGATAACTTTTTCTTATCAATTTAATTTACTTCAGGTTTGTTTTAAGAAAAAAATTTTGTTTCATATACATGTAATGCAGAGCTGCCAAGTAGTACTGATTTTCAGTATTTAGTACTGAAAAGTGAGAAAAATACTGATAGATTAATGTAAAATACTGATTTCTAAAGTTGCAGCTTTATGTGTTGTCCTATGGTATTTTTTGAAAATACTGATTTCCTCACCAAAATACTGATTTTCAACTTAAAAATACTGAAATGTTCTTTTTCAGGTTGGCAGCACTGGTAATGTCCCTCGTAGTTAATGTTGTCCGACCAGCTGAAAATCAGAAGCATCGGAATCGAAAGAAATTCAAATTGAACTGTTGATTCATATTAGCGAAGCTTTTTGCATTGATTGAAAAAGAATGTTTTTCTTCCCATGCAGCACCATATCAACATGGAGTCCAGATGAAATCCAAAGAATGCAAGACCCATGGGAACAGAGCTATTATCAACGCAGTCTTTACACAGATAGATATGTCTTTTCTGTTCCATACAATGATGGTAATGATATGTTGTTATTCATCTCGATTTGTATTCTTTAAGTATAACCCACGCCACACAAATATGCACAAAGTGTTTTAATTCTCCACCACTCGTTTAGTTTTGTACTTAATGTTTATTATTATGCAAGGTTCTCAAAAGATTTTGCCTTCTGGATTTGCATAGTAAGGTGACTTTAAAAGCTTCCAAATATCTTGCTGATGTTTGTTTCTTCTTTTTTTGTTTTTTTTACCAGGTGAAGGACCTCTCGGTAGTTTAACAGAGTTCCGTTCAAACATCACCATCAGCAAATCTGTGCCTCTTGATAACCAAGCAGTTCCTGCAGGTACGAAATTTTAGTTCATCAAGTTTTTTTTTCATAAATTGATTAACCTTCTTGTATATGTCAATTTATCAATCATCGGTGTTATCAATTTTTTGACTCACTCGGATTGTGGCACTGTACTCAAATACATGTACTTTTCGCTTTGACTTTCAGTGACTAAACATTGACTTTTAAAAAATGTTTGTTTCTACATATACTGTATGAAAAATTTAATGAGTGTAACCTCTGTGTTATTTCAAGTCACCATTTTTGTAATATTCTCTTAGTTCTAAGTGCAATGTAATTTAAGTTTCAGTGTGAATTTCCCCTTGTATATAACATTTGCAATTTAGTCTATGCTGTCACTAATAAATCATATTTTGTTTGAATTTTTGACGAACTTTCAAATTTGTTAATCCAATCTGTTTTTGTCTCACCTGCGAAGCAAAGTGAGACTATAGGCGCCGCTTTTCCGACGGCGACGGCGACGGCGGCGGCGTCAACATCAAATCTTAACCTGAGGTTAAGTTTTTGAAATGACATCATAACTTAGAAAGTATATGGACCTAGTTAATAAAACTTGGCCATAAGGTTAATCAAGTATTACTGAACATCCTATTAGAGTTTCATGTCACATGACCAAGGTCAAAGGTCATTTAGGGTCAATGAACTTAGACCATGTTGGAGGAATCAACATCGAAATCTTAACCTGAGGTTAAGTTTTTGAAATGTCATCATAACTTAGAAAATATATGGACCTAGTTCATGAAACTTGGACATAAGGTTAATCAAGTATCAATGAACATCCTGCATGAGTTTCACGTCACATGACCAAGGTCAAAGGTCATTTAGGGTCAATGAACTTTGGACGAATTGGGGATATCTGTTGAATTCCCATCATAACTTTGAAAGTTTATGGATCTGATTCATGAAACTTGGACATAATAGTAATCAAGCATCACTGAACATTTTGTGCAAGTTTCAGGTCACATGATCAAGGTCAAAGGTCATTTAGGGTCAATGAACTTTGGCCGAATTGGGGATATCTGTTGAATTCCCATCATAACTTTGAAAGTTTATGGATCTGATTCATGAAACTTGGACATAATAGTAATCAAGCATCACTGAACATTTTGTGCAAGTTTCAGGTCTCATGATTAAGGTCAAAGGTCATTTAGGGTCAATGAACTTTGGCCGAATCGGGGGTATCTATTGAATTACCATCATAACTTTGAAAGTTTATTGGTCTAGTTCGTTAAACTTGGACATTAGAGTAACCAAGTATCACTGAACATCCTGTGCGTGTTTCAGGTCACATGTCCAAGGTCAATGAACTTTAGCCGAATTGGGTGTATCTGTTGAATTACCATCATAACTTTGAAAGTTTATGGATCTGATTCATGAAACTTGTACATAAGAGTAATCAAGTATCACTGAACATCCTGTTCCAGTTTCAGGTCACATGATCAAGGTCAAAGGTCATGTAAGGTCAATGAACTTTGGCCATGTTGGGGTTTTTTGTTGAATAACCATCATATCTCTGTAAGTTTATTGGTCTAGTTCATAAAAAGAGGACATAAGAGTAACCATGTATCACTGAACATCTTGTGCGAGTTAGAGTAGTATGCAAAGTCAGCACTGCTGCTATATTGAACCGCGTGATGCAGGTGAGACGGCCAGAGGCATTCCACTTGTTCTTTATTAAAATCAGTATTTTCTTATACAAAATATGTATCTTTTATCAATTGTTTCAGTTGTCATGGTGATGATGGATCCAGCTTTTTTCAACGATTCTTGGGATCAGACCTCGAAGGTAAAGAAAAGGACACTCATGAATATTCAGAAAGAATGACTGAGACCCATCCATTTTTTGACCAACTCTGACCAAATATAGTGGCTACTTAATTTCAGAACTCCCATTGGTTTTTTTTTACTGGGAAACACAGTTCCTGTGGGCAATGCTCTTTTAGTAGTTGTCCAACATTAAGTTCCCATGTTCTTAAAAGTATTGTTAATATTAATTTCAGCAATTTGATAAGTTCAGTAATTTTGTTGTACTGGTGTAATGATTCTGGCTCTTAATTGCCATGTAATGAGAGAGTCAAAGCTCACCGCTGCAGGGTGTCCTCTGGCAGTGCGTAAATAAACATTTTGCCACTCTCCACCCAGGTGCTTAATATGCTACCCATTAGGAGGTGAAAGTCATTGTTGCTTGTCCAGTACTGTGTGCATCTCTATGGCAACTGGCTGAAATACTCCCCAGGGAGTGGAGCATGTGCATTATGTGCGGGAATCACTGACTGAATCTGATGATGGGTCGATAATAAATCTGTAAGCGCTGAGACACGTTCAATGCCTTATAAATCGTTGTTATTGCTATTATTTTAAGATAATGATATATATATAACTTGTTCTGATTTGTTTTCAGGGTTTCAATGATCATACATTGGAATACTCCTGTGCAAACATGGTGAGTTTTTCTTCATGAATTGGCTTGTGCCATCACATAGGGTTATCGTGTCCGGTCTGGCAATCGCATGACCCTACTGTTCGACAAAAGGGCTCCCTAAACTTTAGTTTACCAGACCTATTGTTTATGTGTTTGTAATTTTCACACAAAATCATTTAAATTTGACCAAAATGTTTGTTTATTTGACTGATAATTTTCACAAAGCTTCAGGTAAACTGGACCCAACCTTATGGGAATTTAGTGGGCCCTTTTCTTAAGTTGTCTGGTTATGTGATTGCCTGACTGGACGTGATAACCTGATGTGATAGCACAAGCCTGGTTAAAGTTAGGAGAGTTGATCAGTCGGATGAAAAGTAGAACAGGGGGACATAGACCTACATGTAAAGTCAAACCTGTCTATTTAGGCCACACTAGGGAAACAGAAGAAGTGGCCATTGGAGGCAGGTTGCTTTTATGTACAGGTTCTATAACGCATTCCTTCTAAATGGGAGATAATTTTGGTGGTCCTTAAAGACAGGAATCCACTCAAGACAGGTATGTGATTATGAAACACAAATGCGAGAGGAGAAGTAGCAAAATTTTGAGGTGAGTGATGATTTTGGAGCTTCATTGGAAAATAAAAACAACATTTTATGATTGAAATGACAGGAAATTGATTATAAAAATGCTACTATTGTATTAAACATTTAAGACAGTCTTTAAAACTTTTCCTTGTAATGAGTTTCCAATAACATCGATATCATCATTGAAAAAAAAAATTGTATAAAACTTGGATGTATTCAGTGGAAATCTGTAATTCTATCCTAATCTACATATTTTTTCTTTGAAATTAGGAACTGAAATGTTATCTTCTTGACGACGGTGGTTTTATCATAGCTACGAACCAGATATTTGAACAAGATGAGGTAATTTTATTCTTTTGCTCTTTCTCTTTCTGCTTTTTATTCCTTTTCTCCTTGAAGTCTGCATTCAGTTTGGGTAAATTAAAAGTGAATATTGCTATTTCGATCTATTCTAGATAATATGTAGGCCCAAGATAATGTGTAGGCCCTTATATTAAGGATATTAGATATCTGGATATTTTTTTCTCTTTGATGTTAAATTGTACTTTTCAAGCATGGTAAAAGCTGAAAAGGTCGGGATATGACCCTTGCCTATTATTTTCTGATAACTAATCATTATATTTGTAAAATATGTGCACAGATAATTCCACTTATTCTTCTTCTTATCATTTCTTAATGGTTGTCTAACTTATCATGATATCTGATATGTGATATTAGAATGAGCTATGTTTTTTTTAAATCATCTATCTGTAATGTGATTCTCTATTTTTTGGAGAAAGAATGCTACTAAATCCAAACAAACATCAAATCTAAGTTCCAAAGAGTCTGTGATGGAAGGAAACTCAATTGTCCATGAATGACATCTACGTGGAATTTTGTTGTATTGTGTCATTTTTGTTTGATTGTATTCTACTGCAATTTCATGCAATCTTCATCACTTGTGCTTTTTATGGCAGGTTGGTCGTTTCTATGGAGAAATCGATGGTAACATCATGATTGAAATGACAAATTATGGAATCTATGATCGGTATGTAGTCTTTCTGTCATTTCCAAGTACTGTGGAGTGAACATGTAACTCTTACATGCAACTTAAATTCATTCCTTATAACTTGATCAGTATTTTGTTTCAATCTGTATCCCTTTAAAGTTCAAATTACTCAGCTAAATTTTTTTTTTTCATTATTGATTTCCAAGGGTGAATGATTACCTCTCTTATTTCAAAACACTTTAGGGTAGAAGTAACTTCTAATACTAACAGTAATATCGTCCCTTAGAATGTGATAAAAGATATTTTCAATTTTCTCTTATTTCAAAACACTTTAGGGTAGAAGTAACTTCTAATACAGTAATATCGTCACTTAGAATGTGATAAAAGATATTTTCAATTTGTATTTTTCAAATTCTGAATTTTCTTTTCATCATGAATTTCAGCAAGCAGATGTTTGACTACCAAGCGGCTTGTGAGAGGGTACCACCAAGTGACAGTGCAGGCATCAAATCTTGGTTTGTGGTATGTACCTCGGGTTTCATGACATTAAAATGCGCCCTTCCAAGGCTATAGTCTTGTGTATTTATTTCCATTGTTGTATTGATATTTTCAAATTTATTTTGACCTCAAATAAAAGTTAATTTTCATTCACATTTTCAGAAAATGAGCAAAATGCAATTTGTTCCAAAATCGGATCGTGGACCAGTCGTAAGATGTGCAGTGTCCTTTAGGATATACCTTTTGAGATAACGATGAGTGATACACAAGTACATTAGCCCAAAATTTTCTTCACATATAGAGAAACATACGTTTTTAAGAGGAAAGGAGAAAATTTTGGAGAAATATACATTTGATTTTCTCTTTTCCAAAATATTTTCATTGTATTTTTTCATTTCTAGAAAGATTCACTTGTATATGATTTCTTTACCCACCCCCTTTTCTCACAGCCAACTTTTTATGATGTATTCAATTTCCAAATATGGGCTGCAAATGCATTGTGGTAAGTCCTTTTTTAAACAATACTTTTAATACAAATTTGTAAAACTTGTTTTCCCATTTTGTCTTAAGATTAACTTTTTTTCAACATCTGAAAGTATTTAAAACAAAGATTCTGAATATGCATTTTAATTTGTAAATAAGTTTGTACTGAAAATTCTTTTTCATCCCATGATTTTCTAAAGAAATTTGAATTCTGATTTAAGTTCCATTGTGTGTTTATAATTTATGATTTACTTATTGAGACCTCTCTTTTAGAATTCCCCTAATCATATTTTTCTTTGTCTTTCACCCTTTATAGGACTTTTATTCATCAAACCTTTATGGATTTTCTACTATTTGGATGGACAGATGTTTCAAGTAAGCATCTGATAAACACCTCTTTGCAGTATAGATATATAATATGTACCTTTTTAAATGTAATTTTGTTAGTAAAAGGTATAATTATTAACCATAACCATGCAAACAAAAAGACTGAAAATCACTGACTGTTTGCTTCATGAAGTCCCCTTCTCAAAAAGACAAGTGTGAAACAGAAGGAGTTTCTCTCCAAGAACACAAGAGAGAATGAGGTTTCATCACCTTTTCTCTGGTGATCATTTCTCAAATGCTATGAAAACTAGAGATCTTTCCCAAAACTGACTTGGGCAGACACTTGGGTTTCAATTTATTCCCTGAAACTCATGAGCACTTAACAGCTGCTCTGATAAAGCCAGGGTAATTATGCGGCATTACTGTAGGGCACTTAAAGACTTCTGATAAAGTAAATGTTTAACCCTATGTAAACAAGTATAATTTTACAAGTATTATTGAACCATGGTACAAAACCATGGACTATGCAGATTCCTGTATGTAATTATGCCAATTTCATAGCGTAAAATCAGAAAAAATCCAATTAAATGCATGCTTTTGGCAGAATGTGCCAGAAGAAAAGCATGATAATTCAAGAAATCTGCAAAAACCATGATTTTCTACCATGCTACATTTGAAACCTCTTGAGAATAGGGGTATTTATGTCTGTACAAATTGAACTTCCCTAAGTCATATAGCCAATGTTAAGCAATTTTCAGACCAGAATATGCAAAGCTTGTGTTATCTGCACTTACTACTGTAAGTAAAATTTTTCCAAGGTGAAGAAGATTTCTTTAGTCCAAAGAGAAGAGATTCAACTAAATTGTTAGGTTCACATCTGTTTGCAAATGTTCTGCAATTATTAGAGACATGCATGTCTACCACTTAACAATTAAAATGCATTCTTAATAAGCCTTATGTATTGACATCATTACTGCGCTATCTTAGAGGATGATGCCATTGCTTTGTATGCGTCAGTGATATGCAGTTGTCACATCTCTGACAACTGTTTACCTGTATTCCTCTATCTTCTAAAGTTAGGGTTCTATGAGATTATAAGTGTCATATGCATTGTCACAATGCGACTATAAGTCTGTCTAGTGTTAACCCTAGTAACCATTCAGCTTGTATATAATAAAAGGAATTTGGGTGGTTGACTCTTGTCATAGTCCCAGAGTCAATCAACTGTATCTTTAAGTAAGTGATCAAACCCGCTGGGGTGTAAGGATTAGAATTTTACTTTGACTTCTTGACAATCTTAGGTCATGAGCATTGGGTCATTTAACTTGATATATTTAGTTAAGTTCAATGGAGCTCTAAAATTCTATAGATGTTTGTTTTTATGTATGAGAGAAAAGACTGTTGAGAATGTTTGAGATGGGAGTTTTGAATAGGTGAAATTAAAGCTTGGATAGTTAAGTAGTTTTAATTGGATATGTTCAGCGTGGAAGAGTAAAGCAGAGGAATATTGAGAATGTTAATGACTTTGTCTTTGTGAGAGTCAAGATGGAGTGGTGTTTGAGTAAAAGCAAATCAGAAATCGTTTGATTCTCGGGAGAGGAAGACCCTTCCACATTTGGTCTTAACTCGGAGTGTGAGGGTGTGGTTCTCGTAGGCCATTACTTTGGGTGTATGTTGCAGGCTGTGTAGTGCAGGCACAGCGGAGTCTTAATCCCCATCGTTGGCAGGCTGGATCCAGGCAGCACAGGCCAGGTAAAGCCACCACATCTGCCCTCATCTCACCAGGCACGACTGTTCCAAAGAACTGGACGAGCTGGGCTCGTACTTCATCCTTGAACTCAGAGTTCGTGACTTGTGATTCATCGTAGCAATCTTGTGGCTCTCAGCCCCCATCATTTCGTCCGCGAATCTGGACTGGCTTTTCGTCGAGAGTTCGCTCGCTTTACTTCGCGTCGTCTAGGCCACCGCAGCTCGCTCTTAGACGACTGTATTCATCGGACCAACGATAGTCATTGACGATGTCGAAGGGGTCCTTATTCTGAACTATTTAAATTATAACCAGATTAGATATACTACGGTCCAGTGTAGGTATTCATCCAAGTATAAACCCTCTTTTGATGAAACTTAATTGGTGGAATTAATAACCAAAAATATTGTCACGTTTGGATGCCAAATTATTAGGCCTTGATTAAATATAAATAAATCACTCTCATTAGATACATATTGCAACATATTCAGTATAGGTTAATTCATGCTGATGTTAACTGCTGAATACAGTTTGATGTTATGTTGATATGCATGTGATTCATGATTTAATTCTGATTATTCAATTTCTTTAACTATATGTACATTTATAGAGCTGGTCGCTCTGAATTAAATTTATGTTACATATAGATATTGAATGATTGTGTGATTATTGCAAGTGGTAACTACTTTCGTTTCAAACAGAACCAAATCTATTACCAGACTGGGAATTTCAGTCCCAAGATCTGACATGCATAAGGTTTACATGTATTTCATTTAAAAAAAATTATTTCCACTTCAATATCATATTCTTCTCTATAACTTAGTGATCCATGCTGCCGAGACTACAGAATCCCTAGGCAACGTAAGCTGTATTAAATTGATAAACAACTACTACTTTGGCCAAAACCTGAGTGGAAACGGTGCCAAGGAATGTGTCAACTGCAGCAGGTTAGAATGAGATTTTTTTTCTTGACATTTCTGAAAACAGTTACACCTGAGGGACATAGATTTCTGTGAACTTACCTTATTAAAAGCAGTGTGATGATTATTTATACTTCATACTCTTCTCTGACAAAATGAAGCTGCATAGCTGGCTTATGAACATTGGTTTTATATTTTCGCATTGGATTATAAATCTGTGTGGCCAACATTCCAATATCTTGTTAATTGTAGCATTATTTTTGGAGTATATATCTGTGTTAAAGTTTTGGAGGCCAAAGTGATGTAGTTTAGTGCACACTTTATTTATATCGTAGGCTCTTTAAGTATGCCCTAATACTGATGAAAACTATTTATATGTTTATTAACGATTATTCCCAGACACTTAATTTAATAATGAGAATGTGGTCTGTTAAAGTGAATGGCTTTTTTTAATAATCTTATTTGTATTTGCCTCTCATTGATTTTTGACTGATTTTGACGAAACACTACTAAAACAGGTGCTTAGAATCTAGACAACTCAATGACTCTTCTGGCTTGAATTAATCTTTCCTTGAAGACCAAAATTTCAACAAATTGGATATGAAAATATTTATTGATTTTTTCTTTCATCCAGGAGTTGGGCTGCTAGTCGAGTTGATGGTACCAATCTAGTGATGCTTGTAACAGAGAGTGACCTTGATTGCGATACTTGCCCCTTGACTGTGGTCAGACAATCGCCACAGGAACTTGGTCCAGATATCCTTTTTAAGATAAATTTGAATAAAAGAAAATGTGCACATTTAGTGGCAGTAAGTTATATTTTGGAGAAGTGAGTTCAGTTTTATGGCTCTGTAAGAGAGCTCAAGCTAGATAGACATCACCTTTCAGGTTTCCTTGTCTATTTTTTTTTAATGTTTGCTATTATAAAATCATTTTCACCATCACATAGGATCATTGTTTTAGGTACCTACTTATACTAGAGGGATACAGCAACAGTATCCCACCCCTGCCACCATTAAAACCCTGGCTATGGCTCTGATTATACTAGAGGGATCCAGCAGCATGTATCCCACTGCTGCCACCATTAATACCCTGGCTATGGCTCTGATTATACTAGAGGGATCCAGCATCATGTATCCCACTGCTGCCACCATTAAGACCCTGGCTATGGCTCTGATTATACTAGAGGGATCCAGCATCATGTATCCCACTGCTGCCACCATTAACACCCTGGCTATGGCTCTGATTATACTAGAGGGATCTAGCTCCATGTATCCCACTGCTGCCACCATTAAGACCCTGGCTATGGCTCTGATTATACTAGAGGGATCTAGCACCATGTATCCCACTGCTGCCACCATTAAGACCCTGGCTATGGCTCTGATTATACTAGAGGGATCCAGCATCATGTATCCCACTGCTGCCACCATTAAGACCCTGGCTATGGCTCTGATTATACTAGAGGGATCCAGCAGCATGTATCCCACTGCTGCCACCATTAAGACCCTGGCTATGGCTCTGATTATACTAGAGGGATCTAGCACCATGTATCCAACTGCTGCCACCATTAATACCCTGGCTACGGCTCTGATTATACTAGAGGGATCCAGCATCATGTATCGCACTGCTGCCACCATTAAGACCCTGGCTATGGCTCTGATTATACTAGAGGGATCTAGCACCATGTATCCCACTGCTGCCACCATTAAGACCCTGGCTATGGCTCTGATTATACTAGAGGGATCCAGCAGCATGTATCCCACTGCTGCCACCATTAATACCCTGGCTACGGCTCTGATTATACTAGAGGGATCCAGCATCATGTATCCCACTGCTGCCACCATTAACACCCTGGCTATGGCTCTGATTATACTAGAGGGATCCAGCATCATGTATCCCAATACTACCACCATTAAGAACCTGGCTACGGCTCTGATTATACTAGAGGGATCCAGCATCATGTATATATATGTTTCTTTTGATCCGAAGACTCCTGGAGCTCTCAATAATGCACTGGTTAAACTCCAGAATTGTATATCAGATATAAGACAGTGGATGATAGTGAATAAACTAAAACTTAATGATAATAAAACTGAATTTTTTGTTGCGGCCTCTACTTATAACTTGCGCAATCTTCCAAATGTTCAACTTGATGTTGATGGTACACTCATTAGACCATCAGAAAAAATACGAAACCTTGGTGTCATATTTGATTCCCGCATGTCAATGTCGTACCATATCTCTCATATCTGTAGCACAGTCACTTTTTATTTAAGGAACATTTCTAGAATCAGAAGGTTTATTGACCAGTCTGCCTGTCACAATGCTGTTCGTTCATTGGTTCTGTCTCGTATTGATTATTGCAATGGGCTCCTTTCTACAATTCCCTCTAATCAATTAGTCCATGTTCAACGACTACAAAATTGGGCAGCACGATTAATTCTACAGGTTTCCCGGGATCATCCTTCCCAACCACTCTTTAATTCTCTTCACTGGCTTCCTTTTAAACAGAGAATTACATTCAAATTACTCGTGATTGTCTACAAAACACTGAATAAACAGGCTCCACAGTATTTAAGTAACTGCTTGAATCTGTATAGACCAACTAGAGCTCTTAGATCGGCCAGTGATCACCTTCGCCTCACATATTCATTAACTCGTACATTAGCTGGTGACAGAACTTTTACGGTGTCGGCTTCAAAATCCTGGAACAACCTCCCACTAATAATTAGACAGTCTCCATCATTAGCAATCTTCAAAAAGTCATTAAAAACTCATCTCTTTAATACTTTGTAGTTTTTAAAATATTACATCTTATTCATTGTAAGCGCTTTGGGCCTAATGGGAAAAGCGCAGTACAAATAATAAGTAATAATAATAATAATAATGTATCCCACTGCTGCCACCATTAACAACCTGGCTATGGCTCTGATTATACTAGAGGGATCTAGCACCATGTATCCCACTGCTGCCACCATTAATACCCTGGCTACGGCTCTGATTATAAGAGGGATCCAGCATCATGTATCGCACTGCTGCCACCATTAAGACCCTGGCTATGGCTCTGATTATACTAGAGGGATCCAGCACCATGTATCCCACTGCTGCCACCATTAAGACCCTGGCTATGGCTCTGATTATACTAGAGGGATCTAGCATCATGTATCCCACTGCTGCCACCATTAAGACCCTGGCTATGGCTCTGATTATACTAGAGGGATCTAGCGCCATGTATCCCACTGCTGCCACCATTAAGACCCTGGCTATGGCTCTGATTATACTAGAGGGATCCTAGCACCATGTATCCCACTGCTGCCACCATTAAGACACTGGCTATGGCTCTGATTATACTAGAGGGATCTAGCACCATGTATCCTGCTGCTGTCCCCATTAATGCAGGGAAGCTATTTATCAGACTAATGTCGGAATTCAGACATTATTTTCAACCTATTTTCAGCCATAGAAAACACATTTTTGTGTACGAAATGGCTTGTTGCAAATGTTTGCCAGATTTTTCTAAGCCATTCTTAGTGGTATCGCCGACTATAATGATAAAATGTCATTCCCCAATTACAATTATCTTACAGTTTTAACTCTACTATTCAATTCCATGATACTCCATGCAGATCTGACTGAAGAAGGGGTGCTGAAAACAACACACATCCATAACACTGCTTGAGAGTGGGAAGCAAACCATAGTGCCCTCATCACACTTATTCTAAATCAAGCAGAAATGGCCGGAATGAAATGAATATTGTCCGCCACCATCCGGTCAATTTGTCCCCCCGCTATTCAGCTCTCCCAAGCATTCAATGTGGTTCAAATGTTGCTGAGATATGTTGTAAGAAGTACTTAGCACACTTGTTCAGCATTTTTTCCACTTCAAATGCACCTCAAAATTGATAAACATTCAGGATGACCACAAGAATTGGCCCCAGTATTTTTAATGCACTCAGAATTGCAGTGAGAATTTCTAGGATGCCCCGTGAATATTCAGGAATAGACCACAAACCGACTCCTTTGCAGCTCATTCTGCCACTAGTCTGACTTGTGTGCGATGAGTTGCCTGGTCAATTTTCCTGCATTGAACTCCATTTGGTGAACTGAAATTACCGTTAATTTCCCTCTTTTTTTAAAATTCTAGTTGATTCTGCTTGATTCCTGCTGATCCGAGCAGGTGTGATGGGCCTTTATCATAAAATTTTTATGTATTAGGTTTTTTTTTAAAAAGTTGTATCCTTAACGGTTTATCAATTCACAAGATGCACCTAGCCCTTGTGATGAGACGCCAAGATACAGAAGGAGACCCAGTGAAAATTGTTATGCATTTAGTCCAGCTGTAAGTTCACATTTTTAATTCATATATTAAGTTATATGTAAGTGTTTGTTGGTGAAGAGTATGCATCAAGACTTAAATGTATAGGCAAATGGTTAACTGAAGGTCCCAATTGTACTAAACTCTTTGCTCGCCATGGACAGAATCATGCACTCCTGCACCTCATTAATTTCAAGGTGCAACATTGAGAGGGGCTTTGCATAGACTATATTAATTCAGCTCACAATAGCTTTTTGATTGGTTTATTGTAAAGAAAAGCTTTGTGTTTACACAGTAAAATGCAATGCCCACATCACTATTGTGTATATGTGTATAAACAATAGACTTTTTAATGCACTCTGTGTGTATTGTGAAAGGAGTGTGACTTGAGTCAAACTTGGCAGTCTGCTGTATGTGACTGTAATCCAACAAAGCGGGCAAAGAGTTAAGTTACCACTTTGATACTACCATTCCTATATGTTCCATGGCTGAGCAGCCAAGCAAAATCAAATTTACATGGTATTTACTTAAATTACAAAGTTCCCATAATATCAAGATTTATGCACCTTGGGCATCATTCAGTATAAAGGCTTACACCTGAAATATAGTTGTGGTTGTAATAATGATATAAAACATATTATAAAAAATATACAAGAAAGTCATCCTTTTTATCTGAAAAAGTCATTACAATAATATTACAATCTCTCTTATTTATTTTGTTCTCCCCTGTTTTGCCTTTCCAGGAAAATACAACCATTTGCAGAGGTGTGGTGTCACTAGCGTCACCATGGTTACTTCTAATTTTACACATATTCTACCTTGGAATTGTATGGTTTGTTAGTGCGTAATGGTGGTCATTGATTCCTCTGTTTTAAGTTCTAGGTATTATTTCATGATGACATTATAAAAAGAATTTTACTTCATGTTTTTTATTGAATTATTATATGTTTGTTCTTTTCATTAGGTATTGTTTATGTATAAATGTTTAAATGTGTACACAGAAAATATGTTTATTCTATAATGTATGTTTGTGGAGTGCTGGTGTTAATTTCACCTGTCAAAGAGCATTGATTTTACTTATCATCATGGCATTATAAGCAATTGTTATTGACAAATTTTATCACCTCTAGATAATAAGGTATTTATTGTAAAAAGTGCTTTCAGACTGCATAGAAGGAAATTATGGTTCAAACTAAATTACTCAAATCATTTGATACTGTAATATGCACTTTAACTTCATGGAAATCATGGAATTTCAAGTATTTTTCATGGATTAAGGTGTGATATATAGACGGCATATAAACAGCAATCATGAATTCAAATTCATTTATTCAAATTCATTTCTGCCACTGGAATTATCCTATCATGAAGGATATAATTTATGAAGTATGGTTTATATATTCAAATTTTATCTTATGGACTATGAATTTTATAAAATAGTCAAATTGGTGAAAAATTAGTTATGACTCTTGAACTATGGGTACACTCAAGTGAATTATATTAAGAACTGTATGAATATTGTATATAATTTTTATACTTGATGATGTAATATATCAAGTGTATATTATTGGATTATAGTTATTTGTATGCAATGCCCAACAACTTGTTTGTCTATTTTTTTCTCATTCTCTTTCTCTCTCTCTTTCTCTTTTTTTTACCATTTCTCTCTCCCTCCCTCTCCATTTGTATCTCTCTCTCTCTCTCCTATATATCCTTTTCCTTCTCTCTATCCTGCTACACCACATTCCTTCTCTCTTTCTGTCTCTCTCAACTTTGCCAGAAATCAGCTTTGTGAATTTATCAGCTTTGTGAATTAACAGCATTAATAATAGCTAATTAGTCTCTTTATAGGTTTTGTGCATATAAAACTGCCTTTGTTAGTGCCTAAGTATGTTTTTTTTTATGTATTACTGTGTTTTGTTGATTGTCAGTTTTAAGTATATTTAATTGACAAACAACCTTCTAATTTTGTAACAGTAATGTCATGGTACATTCTTATGAATTATTTGTTGTTAGTAAAGGTTATTTGTTCATTTTAATAGCCTTATATTACATGTATATTTAAACTTCAAATACAAAAACTCTGTTGGTCATCTCTTATGAAAAATCTATCAAATTCAGTGATATTACTTTGTGCAGTATTATCCATATGGTTTCTGTAACAGAATAAGATATATGTCTATAATTGTACATTTCATTATATCAAATTTACATGTAGGATTGTGAATTTTCATTTCTTTTATCATTGTAATCATATTGACTCTCCAAAGTTTCTAAGCCAAGGATGGGCTTAACATAAGACTTGTCACTTTAAAAATATGCAAGATTGGTAGAGTATGTTAACCTAATAGATCATTGACAAAACATATATTCATATTTACTCTTAATACTATTAATCCTTTTGTAATCACCCTAACAAATATCTGAGATGATACACTCGATATGGTAGCTTACGCATAAGTCCTAATATGAATATTCCAACTGTTAAACTAAGATAAATTTCCTTGTCAAATCACTATATAAATATATTTGCATTCTAGTACATGTATAATTTGTATATTCCTTTTCAAGAGCTGAATTCCATGAAGATAGTGAATGGTCTAATTTGGTTATATGTATTTTTTTTAATGTATCTCAATCAATTTCCTAGCCAGTCTTTCAAAGAGTTGCAATGGATTGAATATCAAACCCAACTGAGATTTATTTTGTAGTTGTACAATGTACTTACAATAGGAGTTGATATCAATCTCGATTTGAATTGATTTTAAACCAACATTATTGTAATTAAGAGGAATTTGATGCAATCAGAATAAAAAATGGTCTTTAGATAACAAACATTATATGATATATTCCACATATGTATTCATATGTTAAAATTATATTACTCTCCATACTCCCCTCCAAAAAAAAAATGAATAAATAAAAATGTCCAAGGCTGAAGTGAAAGATACAGATATTTCCAGTTTTTCTCATATTTGGGGTAAGGAAATTGTGACGTTATATCTATGGAAACTTAAGTCACAACTCTTTTAATTTGAAGTCAGATATTCTAAATATAATTTTCTTCCAAATGACTTCAAATATATCAAACCTAGCTTTCTCATCATTTTTATTTCTGGCATTAATCATTCTTGCACATGTACACATAGGTCATACTGTAAACTTAATTTGTAGAAGAACTTAGAAAAACAATATTTTGCAGACAAAAACCTAACTTACATTAAGTATTTAATCAATGTTAACTGTATGTCCCGGTATGTATCAATATTTTACATATTCCAAGTAATTATTCAATATGATTTTTTATAAAAGTTGTTACGATGCTTCATCTGTATGGACAGGCTGATCTCAGTAGAGCAGTCTTTTTATCTGTTTATTCTTATGTAAATGTGCAATACAAGATTTATGTGGCAAGAATACATGTAAATACTAGTAGATATATATTATTGATCTCTATTAGGTCATGGCATTATTCATAGTGTTAGGGAAGTAGCTTGGTAAGAAAGATATATTGGGATTGTTATCTGCAATTACATTATGCTCTGATGATACAGAATTTGCTGAGATTGTTAATTTTGTTACATATATGTTACATGTTCATGTATACATTGTAACATTCTACTGGTATTTGATAATCTGCATTCTCATGGTAAATATTTTATATTTTGTGAATTGTTGCTAATACACTGGAGAATGAGCTAAGAGGGTCTGTGCAGATTTTGATCTACTTTGTCATGCTCTAAAGATTTTACACACCATATATATATATATATATATACATATATATATATGCACTTCTAAAGATTGGTGTTAAACCAACACCAGTATGTGTGCTATAGGACTGTGTCTACACCAGGGGCCTGTTTCATAAAGATTTGTGATAATAACAAACACAGTTTCTATCACAAGTTTATGATCAAATTGAATTATTTCAGCAGCTTTGCACCATTATTGTAATTTGTTTAATCATAACAGGTTTTATGAAACCGGGGCCCCTATGTCAAATTCATCACCCTTTAAGTTATGTTATATTTACACTGATTGAATATAACACTAAGTAATAGTGTAAATATAACACATTCAATGACATCAATGGGTGTTGAACCAATAGCGTAAATATAACATTGGTTTGAAATACTTGATGCGATCCTCTCACAACACTTAATGCGATCCTCTCACAACACTTAATGGTGTAGATTTTAGCACTTTATTTTTAGTGTGTGTAATACATGACACCTGGATATGATATTCCTCATGAACATCATGCTCCAGCACATCTTGTGGGAAAGAGCTCCCTGAAGTGCAAATCTCCCTGCAGAAAACCGTACCAAGAGGACAACTCCTTTTTCAGTCAGCCCCCCCCCCCTCCCTGTCAAAAGTCTATATACTGTATTTTTCACAGGAATTCCAAAAAGACGACATGTGTCTTTTGTAGTAGCTTACCTGCATTCCCTATTGTCATGTCCATGGTGAAATGTGAAGAAAAAAAATTATCAATGAATGGTTGCTTGCACGTTCCAAGCAAGAAGACGTCCAACTTTTGACAAGGTCCCTTCTGGTGGGGGGGGGGTTGCTTTTCCTTTGGGAATTTCTTTTAGAAGTAGTTAAAAACAGGGAGTGGGCAGTACTAGCACTCCCCTTTGTTCATAACCAATTCATTCTAATACATGTACCTTCAAACACTTATGAAGTACGTATGCGTTGTACATGCTCATAGACATAAATGCATAGTGTACAGGCATATTCATCTTTGCCAGATTTGTAAAATACTTTGATACCTCACTACATTCTTCTAATCATTGCCTTCCGTTATAAATTCTACATGGAAATATCTTTGAGTTTCCATCTACTGCTCTTGAAAAAAGAGTATCTGCTTGAAATATCAAAGTCACAATTATGCATGAAATACATGTAAGTAGAAAGTGTTCCACTGTCCAGTACTTTTCCATGAAAAATGTGATAATTCATATTGATTTTTTTCCATAAATTTCTGTCTAAAGATGACTTTTATGTTTTGTCCTTTCTTGCCTCCTGAATTCCAATTGTCTCATTTCAAGTGACAAGATTGGCTGCTATTTCTTTTCTTGTGATATCCTGTATATTTTTAGCTCTAAAATATTGCTGTTTTCATGGAAATCATTGTAAACTCTGGAGGGTTTTCATTTATTTTAAAGGCATGTGTATTTCTAAAGTTTTTCCATTGAAAATACCATTTGTATACTCATATAGGGTGTTACAGAATTATTAAGGAACTGGGATACAAGAACTATTATCTTGTTCATAAATATTCATTTGTTAGGGCTATATTTGAAAGCGCAGTTGGATCAAAGCATTTATATATTGTATGAAGAATGTGATGTACATAAATTCAATATACCCCATGTAATCAGGGGCATGAGGGATCACAAATAAAAGAAAGAACAAAAAAAAGAAGCTGAAGAGTGTTAAAGAAGCAGAAATTGGACGAGCTCATATGGCTTTTTAAAATAAAAAACAAGCTGGAATTGAGCTGAAAATCAGCTTATTAGCTGAATTCATCCCTGCATGTGTGTATTGTTGCAAACATCAGGATTAGGGGGATACAGTCTCCATTCTTTGCAAAATAAGAATGCCTAGCAACAGTAGAACAGCAGAAGCAATGACTGACAGAATCATAGCTTAAAAATCACACTTTATATAGAAAACCCCTCAAAAACAAATCTTAAATATCATGAAAAAAAATCCCCCTTTAAGGTATCTTGTGTCCACTTTATGGCCCAAGTTCAATATGACTAGTGTGTGTGTTTTTGTGTGGTGGCTGTTATATGATATATTATGCATATGCCTTGGCCAAATTTTACAAAACATATGTATCAATAATGAATGCTAGAATTTTATGACAAGTTTGCTGTCAATCAAATAGCAAGGTTTTGGTCATGTACAACTGCAGCTTTTTAGATTGCATCGGCGAAAGTATCATGAAACAGTCTTATTGGTCTTTGAAACCAAAAATTTTGCTGTCAGTTGAAAAATGAGAGGCAGCATTGCTGTGCACTTTGTTCTATAATTACCATTCAGATTATATTAACATTACATTTGATATCTAACCTTGTGTTTTGTGTAAAGCCCCCCACCCCTGCCTTTATTCTTCTATCAACATACATGGTTACCGTATACAGAATGGGAAACCTTATTCAAGTGAGCGAGAGAATACTGGACATGATTAATTCAAATGTATAGCACTCGTGTACGTTAATTCCATGTATGCTGCCTTTATGTACATAAGTTTGTTTTATTTTGTTGTCATGGTAACATGGTACTCTTCCATGGTTTTATGATATACAGGTAGAATGAAACTAACAAAGTTAGTCAAATTTAGATTAGACTTTTATGGAATGTAAGTTGCCAACTTGTTCAGTTATTTCAATCCTACTGGGTAGATGGCATAATGCTGAAACTTAAAAACTTGAAAAAGAAATTGTGATTACACTACACCTGTGTAATCAGGACTTGATCCGGGTTAACTAATGAGAAGACTGCCTAAAATACTTTCTTGCACTTGCAAAAATTACACAAACATGTGTATTGAGTGTATGAATCAATGTCTGTTGATTTATTTTTTGTATTGGTTCACATTGTTAGCAGGTGCAATTATGTTTATGAAAATATTTGGGCAATATGAATGCATACTTATCATTTTACACATGTTTGATGTGTTAGCCGTTAAGCATATTGTGTAAAATTCATCATCAAGCATGTTTGAGATTCCTCATTGATCAAGGCAGTAACATTATGTAAGATAAAGTCATTGAATCTTCACAAAGAGGAGAAAAAAATAAGAAATGTTAATTTAATATTTATAGTATGGTATTAAATGGTGATTGTCCAAATATATCAAGTTGATAAACGTCAAGAATCATATTAAATCAAAGAAATGCGCAAAGGTAAATTATCCAGAAGTACAGAGAATATTGGTCTGGGGTGAACATAGGCATGTTTTCAAGGCCCTACCAATTGTATTCTATGGCTTTCACAATTTTAAGACAGATAATGACAGATGAAGTGGATGACAACTAATTTTTTTTTTTTTAAATCGTGAATGTCCAGATGCTGGAGACTATATGAAATCTTTTAGATAAAAATATGTGGGGTATTTGAAATTGATTTTTATGTTGGTGTGTATCTTTTATTTGCAATAAAAACATATAAGCCTATATAAAGGAATGGTGTTGATAGTGATTTCTTTATGGGTAAGACCTTAAAACAATCAAACCTTGTGTATAAGCCACAGAAATCGAATGAAGCCACACACAGTGTAATCCATGTACATTTGTATTAACTGTTTACCAGTTTTTAATTTCATATATTAAAGTCAGATGGTCAATTATTGGGTGGATTAGATGTTCACAGTGAATACACTTAAAGAGTCAAACTCTGGGAGATAAAACACAAGGACATGAATAGAATTTAATTAAATGAAATTTACACCCTGTTCATACTAGTAATCCAAGCTTAAAATCATACCATGCAGTATCAAAATTATACGAATAATAACTAAAATCAAAACTATTTCCTATCATTGGAAAATTCCTTTCACTTCACCATATCCAAATCATCATTTTGAAGACTGATTTTGTCAGAAGTTTTCAAACCTTGTTCTGGGGAAGTATCAGAAAGCTGTTTGTAAGTTAAGAACGACTGGTGAACCTTTCTTACATGCTAAACCACCAATGAACATCTTTAGTGTATACCATTTACCACAAGAGAGGATCACCAGTCGTTCTTACAGTCGCTCTTAACGGCCCCCTGGACTGATTTTACAGTCAGAACTCATCAGGATCCCATAACACAAAAGTTAGCAATCAATTTTATATTGGTTGTCCACTGGCAGAGTTGCTAATTTTCCGGATTTTTTCCTTTGCTGAAAAATATTCCGGGAAAAAAATCGATTGTCAAAGTGAAATCCGTAAAAATTTCCCCTCCAAATCTTGTCACGGAGTTCGCTACGGAGAGCGCAATTTCAATTCTGGATGGCCAATTTGCGCAGACGGAAAATTATTAGCGTTGTGCGCAGCATGAAGTTTAGCTGGTACTGTACTTGCACGGTACGCGCGAGCAATACATTGTAGCAGTTGCAAACGCCGCTCTATACCCTGCAGGGATACGGGTGTCAGCGCTATCCCAGTCGGGCGATCGCCCGGTAGAACCGCTCGAAGCACGGCCCGGTGTGGCTGCAATTGCCTGCTGCTGCGTGAGTGATTGGTTGTCTGCCGCGGGATTTCAGCTGAAAACCTATTTGCTACCATGAAATATGTGTTCTCTGGTGCGTATTCATCAATTCATATGTGTGAACTATCCATCATTTTGATAGAAATTGTGATTTATGGATTTTCAATAGTATAGGATTGTCTTGTTGATGAGTACAGTGAGTGAAAAAGGGCACCCCAGCTGCTACATACACCCGTCCCGAGTCGCACCCATTGGCCGCAGCAGGTTAACCCGTACCGTAATGAGTACGGGTTACATGATTTTTTTTTTGAGCACCTTTCTTGCCTATGATATGAAGTTTATTATGTCATTAATTATTTGTTATGTACTACTGTAGATTAATGATTTCAGCCCTCTAAAGAATAAGAAAACGTTCCAGCTTCAGGGGGCTTCGCCCTTGACCCCGCCAGGGGCCCTGGGCGGGCCCCTGGACCCCGGCCTGGGTTTTCAGGATTTTTTTGAGCTATCAGTTAGCATCTCTGAACTGGGGACACTGCAATCAATTGTAAAGACATTGTCTTATTATGATGATTGCTAAGCTTTGTGCTATGAGCCCCCTAGTTTCACCTTACACATTAGTTGTTTTTTCAATAAATGTCACCATTATATAGCCGCCCTCTATAGAATAAAATATCAAATACATAACTTTTAATCTGTATTTTTAGTAACATCACACTTAAATTAGAGATGCAAGAAAGCAACTTCAAAAAGAAGTTGTATGGTGTATTCATTGCTATTTCTGAATCTTTGTATCTAATATACATACAAACTAATTGCATCTCTGTTGGGTTGTAGAAACATGCATACATGTATGTAATGGCCCGAAAAAGCTTTCAATTTTTTCCTTGTCAACAAATGTCGACTTTGAATTGGACCTCCATTCATCCATATTTGCAAAATCTTATCATTCGTTGTAAAAAGAGGCACTGCTGGTCTGCATCTATCAAACGAATAGAATAATTTCCTAATACATGCCATCCCAACGAATTCAACCAAATCAGAAAGTATGATTTAAAACTAATATGAACATGCAAAAGAAAAAAAAATCATACATATTATTCACATTTACCTTCTTTAATGTAGACTGACACTCCAGGGGGGGATATAAGCAGACATATAGATAATCACATGAAAAACAATTAAAAATGGCATAACTGACCAGCTTCCAATATATGTCACAATAGCAAACAATAACAATACTTGGGATGTAGCCCCGATAAGAAATAATGCAAAACATTATATTGTCATATACCTAAGAATTCCCAAATAAGGCTGTTGCCTTATTAGTATAATTTTTTAGTGTCACATGTAAACATGGGATTTGCATTGCATTTGATTCACTGCGAATAAAGTAATGAGGAAAGATGGCATATAATTGCACAATATCCTTTTGTTAATAATGAACTCTAACGCACTAAACAGAAAATATGTTTTATAGCTACATGTATATCATGACATTTATCATTTTTCTTATTCACCTATATAGTTATTTCCTGAGATTTCTCTTCAGTGTAATTTTGTTAGTATTATCAAATTGAAATTACATCATATAATGTAGTATATATATATATAATAACAAGCACCTTTAAGGTGATATAATTGAAAATTCATGTAAAAAGATGACAATTTCAATGACAACAGAGAGCCTAAGAAGCAAGTAGAGATGTTGGGTGATGTCAATTTCGGTGTTGGTGTAAGAAGCACAATTTAGTACACATTCCCTAACTTAAACACCTTAATACAAATTTAAGTGTTTCGGTGCATAAATGATCAAAGTCACATAGGTAATAGCTCAACACCTAGAAAGATTAATCCCAGGACCCGCTTTAAGTTTGGTGCGGTGCTGGCGTAAACCAACACCAAAAATCAACACCAAAAGGTCATCACCGAACTTGAAATCACCAACTGTTATGTGTACCTCTGGCTCATGAGATGAAAAAATTTCCTTCACTTCAATTACATCATACACACATACTTGAACGCCACACTCCTCCACCCACCACAAGAATATAGGACGTACACTCTGGAATTCAGGTTATCAAAGATTGCATCGCTTCTAGAGAAGTGTTGAATGGATCTACATCATCTCTGGAAAACAGTTTGAGGACGGCAACGGTGCTACAATCCTACCCAGGTTAAAAACTTCATGGCAAGCTCAAATCCACAGAAACATGCCTGTGAAATAGATAAAGAGATAAAAAAATGGTAATCGGGATACAGAGATAGACTAGACAGCATGGGGGGGGGAAGATGGAGAGAATTTCCTTAAGAACAGAGGAATAATGGCATATGCAATTATGAGTATTAACTTGTTGATTATGGTACTTGGTTCGCTTTGCTTCTTTAAATACTTATTTTGCAAAGAATAGTTCATCCAATTTTAAACAAAAACAGTTGCATTTTCTGAGACATGAAAGGCTCTTGCTAAAATGAGGTTTTGGCACGAAATTGTGGCATTTTAGAGTTAGTAGTAAAACTATCATCTCAAATACACATGCGCTTTTATAACGGCCCTTTTGGCAGAGATTTTCTGCATATAAACTAAATATTCTGAACTTGCATCAAAATATTTCATGTAGCATTGTGTAAAACAGTCATTAAACGTATATGTCGAGATTGAATCAAAAATGAAGAAACAGACACAAACTTTGCAATGCAAGATAGGGAAAACTCAAAAGGCCTCTAATTATGGAATGGCTAAGGCCCTTTGGGCATCAGGTCAACTCTAAAGGTATTTTCTTTTGAATCATCTTTTTCCTTGTCAGTCAAGTGAACAATTATTCAATTGTGCCTAGTGGTTGAATACTCACTGCATTGGCTGGGAAGGCTCTTAGCATTACTGGTGTGATGCCTTTGAAGAGAGCTCCAGGTCCTTCTTTCTTTATCAGTTCAGCAAACACACTCCTCACACCATTGGGGTAGGTGCCTTCGGGGGCTAGATGATTCATAAACAATACAAATTATTTTCACTAAAATGTCATAAATGAGATTAACTTGTAGACTACTAACATTCTTATATTCCTTAGGATAAATTGAAATAAACTTAGGTCCTGCGCTGTTTTAGAAAGGGTTGATTATGGCTTATAGTCATGCTGTAGTGCAATGCAATTTTGATCATAGTAACCATAGGTAAGAGGTGGGACGTGGACCCTTCCCTCCTCAGTGACAACAAATCTTGAGGAACTGCCACACATGGCTATAAAGTCTAGTGACCATCTGCAGAATATTATTTCATAAATGCGGTTAAGTGTTACCTACATAATGCAACTGCAATTTCAAGAGAAATTTCAAGTCACACCAACATGTAGCACTGGGTAATGAGTTGCATTATTTATTTGACAAGAAAAAAAATCAACTATTGTCCGGGAGCATGTCTCACATCTGTGAATGTAAAATTCACTTTCTTATTTAAAGCATCCCCAACCAGAGACAGATTTAATTAGGAGGAAGTTAAAACAGAAAGTTAAAACATATATATATGATCTTTCTACATGAGACTGACTTCTCTTGATTACATGTGAGAATATGCATATGAATTCTGACTTTATTTAATTATCAGTTATTATCAATCAATAAGTACTTTGCATCTGTTTATTTAAGAGCCGAGTGGTCAATAAACTATAGGGCATATCAACAAAGATTTAGACCAATGTCCATCATTGAAACTAGATGAAATTCTCGACTGCAAACTCAAAATTTATGTCTCCAGAAAAGGGATATAATATATTATTATTTAGATGTAGGGTTTTAGAGGCGCAGATATTTTTTGACGTCTGACAAGGTTGTTTCAAAGAGACAAAATATTAAAACTGATTTTTTTTTTAACGTGCATGCCTATGAAAACCATCCAAACCATCCAATATTGAAAATATTGGATGAAATGAATATTTTGCCCCTCCCACAAGATTATCATTGGTTAAAATATGATTGTGCGCATGAAGCTATTGTTACGTCACAATGAAATTGCATTGCGTATTAGTTGCCAGGTGTGGTAAAGGAGCGTCAATTTATTGAATTCAAATTCGCTTGCACTATACGCTAGCGCATCTTGATTTCTTTTAAAAAAATGATAATACCATGATTTACAGGATTGCCATAAATAATGGTTACTAAAAACAATTTCTTTTTTTCTGCTTCATTACTTTTATTAGCTTTGTGGGGGTATCTAAATAATATTGGATGACCAATTTTTGTGGGATGCGTAGAAATATTGTAACTGGCTGAAGAACAATACAGTCCGACCTCTCTTATCCGGACACGTTGGGACCAGCACCAATCCGGATAAGGGATTTATCCGGATCTGGGAGACCCAATATTAAATACACGCAGCTGCGCTGCCGGCTGCCTCCCCAGGCCAGTACCGGCAGTAGCTACACTGCACTAATGTAGTGGGCGTACGGTAAAGATAATCACTGCAGAGTCAGTGCAAATTATAGGCAGTGTTTTTTATTGAAATGAAATCGATCGATGGCCAAAACTCTTGAATAATTTACCTGCTAAAATGACTGAGGTATACATCGAGCATACCTCGAAAGAAAGTGAATGACTCGATGAAACTAAGTTTTAAAATTAGATCATCGCGGCGGGTATCGCAGCTTCGCAATGTCAGCCATTGTTCCACTGACTGTAGGCTCAAACATGGTAGATGGCGCTGTCCGTATTGAGGCCTAAAGTTAGCTAGCAAGACATGTGTTGTTTTTCCCGCGAAGCAAAAAGAGAAACGTGATGAAATGTTTGCGCTGCACCCTGATTTACTGGAAATTATCATTCCTAAAGTTCTTTTGGTGATTTGGGTGAGATATTTTCATGAAAAATATGTTTGGTGTAGGGTGACTATGTTGGGAAATATATGTAATCAAAGTGAGTTTATGTATAGGATTGACTTTAGATTGAAATCTCATTTCCTCACGTACCTGTACTAGATTAAAAAAAAAAAAAAAAAATCTCGGCAATTGTGCGTCCGGATAATAGAGAGATCCGGATAAGGGGAGGCTGGATAAGAGAGGTCGGACTGTATTGGATTCGTCTCCAACTCATCCAATATATTTGTTCAGCTCATACAATATTTCTTCACATCCCACTCAAGCCCATCCAATATTCCCTAAATATCACAAAACTTATTTCTAACATTTTTCAAACACTGATCTCTGTAACCTCATGACATCAGAAACTAGTCATATCACCATCACACCTGCATGTATACCTGGTGCGATTTTGAGGTTATTGCGAGAATGAAAACGGGACGGAGAGAAACAAACAATGCTTCCAGTGACTGCCTATGGTGAGCGCTGGCATGAAAAGGACTATTTTCTAATTTTTCTCAATGCCATTGTGACACATATAAAAGGAGCTCAATTCATGGCACTTTAATGGAAAAATAAAACTGGTAAAGGAGATTAATATAAAAATATCAATATCTAAAATTCTTATAGAAAATCTTCCCTTTTCACACTGAATTTTTTACCTGTTTGTAATCTTGACTTGAGTGTATCTGGAGCAATAGCGACCATCCAGTTGAATACACCTGCCATACCACCGGCTAGTAATACACGTAACACACTCAGATCACTCGTCCTATAATTGAAAAAAAAAACAAAAAAACCTATATATAAAAAATATACATCAAAAGATACATATTTTACAAATAGAGATTAGAGATGTCATAAAATCAAATAAAATTGGATACAACATGCAAACAGAACCTTATATGCCATTTCCAGTCACACTTAACTCTGCTTAAAGATGCTTTTCATGCAGGTTCCCTCATAATTCACCTTATTTTAAATTGTCTTTAATTTCAAATCGCTGTAATATTCAATTTAGATGAATGATCCCATGTCTGATTTATATATCATACTGAATCTTCTGATGTTATATTGTCTTTGATCATGTTCACATGTGAAATATGTAAGATAAAGTCAAATTCAAATGATGAACCCCCTGATTGTGAAAGAAAGATGACACTCAAACAAGGCATAGACAAAAGCACCAACATGAGAAAATGTATGACATGAGACAACTTACTTTTGTCCTTCAGGTGTAAGACCTTTCTTAAGGAGTTCATAGGTCATGAAATAAGTACCAGAAGCAGGAACATCTTAAGAGGAGAGAAAAAAAATGCAAAATTTGATAACTCTATTTTAAATATTCAGAGCATTATTCTCTAAGAATATCAATGGTGGGAATTAAAAATGCATTTATTCTGAATTGATCTTGCATCCTTAAATATAATGGCCCATACAAATAAATTTTTAGCAATTGCCCACCAAACTTGCCAACTAAAATTAAACAAATAATCTCGAAATTACAATAGGTTTATCTTCAATTAATACTAATAATATACGATTTATAACCCCAATAACTTTGAACATAGTTATTTTCCTTTTGTAACAAATGGCCTCACTTGACATGAGAAAAAAGGTAGTGTTTCTGAGAAGGACGCCGTATATTTTAGGGGATATTTTTTTCGCATATGGCAGATTGCTGAACTTTGGGGGCTCTTTCTTTCAGTTGAAGGGCAACTCCAAGTATCATCATTCTGCCGCATGTAGAATATTAATTTTATGAGCATTCTTGTTTTGTGGCAGATCTTGAAGGTGACTCGAGAATAGGTGGTCATCCATTCCATTCTGGGAATTTTAGGGGGGAATTTTGTTGTGATGAGGGCTAAATCACCCATTGCCCTCCTATACTTTCTACACTATGGTTTTTAAAACCCAGAGCTGCCAACCTTAACTGTGACAAAATCCTATTCTTTATTTCTTTTTGTCTCATTTTCAAACCTAAAATCTTAGTTTTCTTTAAAATTGTGAAAAACATACTACAAAATCATCATTTATATAAGTTTCGAAAAATCTCTTTTCCTAGGGGGAAAAAACCTATTTAGTGTCACTTTCCCTTAAAAATCCTACTTAATAATTTTACAATGAAATCCTACTAATTGTCAGCTTTGGGTCCCGTCTTACAAAGTATTACAGCTGATCTGATCAATCCCAAATGTATGGAAATCCATCCATAACATAACAAAATAGAGAATCACACTGAATCTTCAAGAGAATGATGAATTTATGAATATACATCATATCTACAAAATATTTTGAACAAATTTGCATTCTAAATGTTGATGTTGCTGGCCATCCATAGTTGTGGTTGATTGGATAAATGGTAATTCTTTGGAAGACAGGGCCCTGAAAACTCACCTCTGAGCAGTGTGGCCATGGTGCCCTTGTAGAGCCCTCTGAAGAGACCTGCTTCTCTGTAGATCTGCTTGGCACAGTCCAGGGGTCCAGCATACTTGGCTTTACCAGAAGATGCTGCTTGAATCTAAAAAAAGTCAACAGAAAATACAATCATTGCCATGGGACATTTGAAAGTCATAAAACCCTTTCGCAGGATTGATCAAAGTTCATGTACTGTCTGTTATCCTTTCTTGTTGGTTAAAGGGTCAAAACAATTAGTTACACTTCAGCATTTCCATTTCAGCTAGTATAATATCAATATTAGTACAACTTCCTCAGTGGGCCTTAAGTGCCATGACACACTCATGAACATTTGACTATTGTTTCGACTATTCATCATTATCAAATAATATATTCTAGCATTTGAAGCATTCTACATTCGTTGTTGAGAGGAATAATTGTAAATGAACCAACTTAACTGCATTCTGATGTGGATTAAAGTGGCATTTTTTTTCATATATATGTCTTTTTTTAAAGTATTCCTTTAATCAGATTTCGTCATGCAAAACAGTACAGTGCCAATCACCAATATCTAATAATAATAATAATTTCTTGTATAAAGCGCATAACACCAGCGTTCTCGCCAGAAAAAAATTCACCCATGTCGGGGACTTGTGCTGCCACTCCTGGGGGGTGGGTGCGGAGCGCGGAAGCGACGGCCTTTTCATCAAATAGAGACGTAAGGAAGCCCCATTGTGGCGTATTTTTAAGCCCACACAAATGCACATAAATGCACAGATACTTGCTGTTCAGTCCAAAGAAAGAGAAGTGCAGCTTTCCAGCTTATGAATTGTAAATATTTTCGAGAAAAAAAAAGAGTCGGGCCCTGGTCGGACCAGACATGAGAAGTCAAAGGGCTTTGTCGTGTTTCTAGATTTAGGCTGGATCTGTAAAACATGTCCGCCGCTCCGTCGATCGTCTATATAGCGCGCGCGTATCGTGCATGCACCTAGTTAGCGATCTGTGCATACATGTACGGTACAGTATACAAAATGCGCATCCAACGAGCGTCGGCGCTAGCTAGGGCCCTGCACTGATTTTCATTTGCAAGTGGTCTTAAGTTGGTGGGACTTTGGTGCAACCCGATAAATGAAGTTGATATCACTAAGAGGAGTTCATGGAGTGTATTATTTTTTTTTCTGAACATTTCCATTTAATTTTTCCATGCATGTCGCTGAAATTTTACGCATGGTTCCACTTGGTCTCCATTTCCGCACGCATGGTTCACATGCGTATTATACACTGGCGAGAACGCATTAACACATTAATAATGTCTCTATGTGCTTCCAAAGGACTTGGATATTAATTACCCCGGCTGTAGCTCAAGCAGCCTTCCAGCGCTCAGTGCAATTCACCTCACCTGGGTTGAGTGCAGCACAATGTGGATAAATTTTTTGCTGAAGGAAACTACGCTGTGGCTGGGATTTGAACCCACGACCCTCTGTTTCAGAGACCAATCCACTGGGCCACAATGCTCCAATCACACACACTTGCATATGATCATCAAACAAAGTGATTTCATAGTAATGAATCATGTTGACCTACAGCACTATCACTGATGGTTCTCAATATCTAATAGGAAGCGTACAATTACCTGTAATAAACACTTTATACGTTCACCAGGTGCCATGATGGCTGTAGTAAAGACTCCTGATAACATACCAGCCATGAAGAGTTGCTCAGGTCTATTTTGGGTTCAAGGAAGACAGAGATATTATTGACAGAAATATGGAGTATTAGCAATGTCCAAATATATAGCATTCATATGGCACAAAAAGTCACTTTTTGTTTGGTGGGGAGATGGAGTTATAGAGAGGAGAGAGAAAAAGAAAGAGGGAGAAAGAGAGGGTCATGGGATGTTATGATCCAATAAGACACAAAGAGAGATAGGAGCAATATATTTTCCAAGATATTGGGGCCTTTTAAAAATTAAAAGCCCCCAAAATAATAACATGTATCTGACTCATGTACCCAAAATAAATTTATGGGAAATGTACACATTTAAAAATTCCAACTTCATGGTTGGCAACATTTCAAATTTGCTCAAAGAAGCTTACATAAACAAATTTACATCTAGGACAGACTATTGATTTCAAAATAGAAATTGTATTTCATCAGAAGCTGTCTTGAAAAAAATATTATTTACCTGAGTTTCAATGCCTACAAACAATGACTGATTAAAAATCAACTTAAATTTATATTCTAAGTTAGACGCCCACGTAACAAAAATGTTATAATTATTTTAGCCCTGATATCAAATAAAATCCCAAGATAAATGCAGTACTCACGCAAATTCTCCATTTGGAAGCCTTGCTGTCTGCAGGCTCTTCCCCACACTGTAACCCAAGAAACAGACAGCATACATTGGAGTGACTCCAAGGATAGGTGCGAACATCCCCTTGTACAAGCCACGGAACCCCTGGATAAGGACAAGTAGGTGCCAAGTAAATTTGTAAGAAATATGTATTAAACCATAAATACAAAACAGTTATTTCAATGATATACCGTAGGCCTATAAAGTTCTCTTACAAAACATAACAGATTTTCTGTGCTTTAATCATACTAAATAGGTTCCCCATTCTGCATAAGCATGATTACTGGAATTATTCTTGGACCTGTCTTGATAAAGAAAAGTTGGTTACATTATTTATTTACAAATTCATTTGCAACTAAAACAAAAGCAGCTTTGTCTCCATGGCTGCAAATGATAGGAACAGTGTTAACAACATCCTAAATTTAGAACAAATTGAGAATAAAAACATGGCAGAAAATGCATGTAATGCAAAGTCCTAGTACATGTACCGGTATATCTAAAGATATATGAGTTTATGAATAATCAATCAGATCATTTGATTGATAATAAATTTAGAATTGAATAAAGTATTTCTTGCTGTGGGTAAAGAAGACAATGTAAAATAGATCTATTTGGAAAGACTGAGAGTTTGTGAGGGGGGGGGAGGTGAGTGACAAAACAGGAATGAAAAGAGACAGGGCCGGGGAGTGTTACACATTTTTTAGAACTTAATTTTGGGCAGAGATTGATCTCCTGGAAGAGTGTACAAGTTTAAAGAAATATGGCATGGAGATACATTGTGGAAGGGGTGTGACTGATAAAATAATAATAATATAGGATTTGTATAGCTCAAGGCGCTCCTACCCAGACTAAGCTAGTCTACCGATTCCAGTGCGCACAACTTTTTGAGGAATTAGTTCCTGCCCATACCAATTTACCTCACCTGGGTTGAGAGCAGCATAATAATATGGATAAATTTCTTGCTGAAGGAAAATGCGCCATGGCTGGGAATCAAACCCTTGTCCTTCACGACGCCCCCACACTACTGAGAGATATCAAGATAATGCCTCACAATATCTTTATGTTTGACATTTATTTACCTCATGTCTGACAATTTTTGCTGCACAGTCAATTGTTCCTTTGTAGATTGGAGTTACTCCTGGGCCAGTAGGCTGTGTCTGAAGTCGTACCTGCATGAAAGAAATGTATGGACATGTACTTCCTTCCTATGTCAGAAATGTGCTGGTAGCCTACAAAAGTAAGAACACCTAGAGTGGATCAAAATGTTTCAAATAGTATTGGATGGCAATGCCATGGAAATGTAGAAATGCCTCAAGTGTGACACCATCATACACCTATAATTACCCTTGAATCAAACTACTCAGTAAGTTCAGATTGAGCTATTCAGTGCATTTAATAAGTCTAATCTAGATCTAGCGTTAGATCTGTCTTTGAGTCAAGTTCGACTATAAGAATTTTTTTTTCTATCACCCATTTAATCTGTGCTTATTTACCATGTTCACATTTTAATTCACAATCAATAGAAAAAGAACAAAAAATAATAATGGGGGAAATGTGACATTTTTTAGACATAAATTTCTTGCAAAGACAGTCAAACAATAAGGCCCAAAATGCATCTTTTCTCATCAATCTATACTAAAAAGTGTGTCAAATGATCGGGAACAAAGTCAATGACAAGGGCACAAGGAAACTGTTTTTCCAAATTTAACAGACAGTCTACAACAGCTGATGGCCATCTTTTTTCTTTTTAATTTGACTTTGAAAAAAAACATGATCTTGATTCTTGCTGGGATTTTACTAGACTTCAACTTTGGTCTAGCATATTATAACCTTGTTCATTGAATGAGTGAGCATATTCTAGTTGGAGGAATTTTTGAAAGCCCTAAGTTTTAACTTTATCAATCATCATTGCATTGTAAGAAACAATATGAATCAAAACTTGAATCAAAGATTTCAAGGAATTCACAGTTGAACTGCCGGTACGTTTAACTTAGTACGATATTCTAATGAATTGCAATAACATGCTAGTTTGGTAGGTCACCTTGATGGTATCTAACGGGTGTCCAGCGGCGACGAGACACACACCGCCGAAGCCTCCTGCGAGAAAATTCTTGAGTGGGCTTGTATCGGATGACATTTTGGAAAGTATGCACAATCTCTCGATAAAAGAAACGTTAATTGATGATTTGCCGTCAGGTGCATGAAATCATTGGAATAGTTGATGAACTGGAGGTGAAAAACTGGTAATCAGTAAAGAAGAGTGGGAAAGCCGCAGTCGGAGAAATGAACCGAGTAAAAACGACGAGGGTAGAGCTAATATGTCAAAACAGAAAAGGAAAAAGGGAGAAACATGGGAGGGGAGAGAGAGAGGGAGACGGGGGGGGGGGGGGGGGGAGGGGAGGGGGGGGGGGGGAGAGAGAAGCAAACTGATGTGGTCTCACAGAGAGCTCGAGATTGAGGTATTTGTTGATTTTAATCGATTTTAAAAAAAATATCTCTATCACATTTGACAATATATAACTCAGGCCATAATCAGTAGTTTGCAATCAACAAAATTATATTTGAATGAAGTATAAAATATGTATACTGTATATACAAGTTAATTAATTGTCCAATGTATTCACAAGATTTTATATAATAATTATGCTTTCCTCTTGTAATGGATACTCTCCTTCATTCTTATCAATTGCTATTGACTCATTTATGGCAATATTTTGATAATACTTAGTGTGTTTGGCATTGTATAAATGTATATAACTATTTCCTATATATTTCCTAGATGGGATTGGGGCTTGGGGGCTCTTTCCTCACAATTTTTTTTACGACGAAGAAAGATAAGAGAAAAGGATAAGTGTGAAAAATTACGTTCTTTTCTGAATATTGTGTCAAAATTTATCACAATCTTTATTTTTTTAATAAAACTGTTGAAATTGTTGCTCACTCGCTTCGCTAACTTTTATAAATTTTACATGATACGCCATATCGAGCCCCCTCAAGGTTGTTTGGCTCATTACGCCTCTGTATACACGTGTGTGTATTTCCGGTTAAATGTTAGTTTTTCTACTGCACTGCGAGTGTGACTTTTGTTTTTGTTTGGCTTGAAATGGATGGGAAATCATTTATAAAGAAAACTTTTCAATGATGAAGTGAGTTGAAATTAACAGTTTTAGTGGTTAACATTTCTAGGAATATATCTTGTTCTAAAAGCTCTGATTCACACATAAATTTATTTTTATGGTAATTTCCTGGAAAATGGTGTTTTGTACTAGTTAAATAACTACCTATATATTTTTTTATCACTGATATTCTGCATTCAACATTATTCTTCCGCAATAAAACTGTATAATAATAGTGAAGTGTGGGTAAATTGGATTGCACTAATTTAGAAAACAAATGTGGGTTCGCTGATTCATTATTGGGCAAATTATATGTATATAATCTTTTTAATACTTGTAGTATATGTATGTAATACTTCAATAAAGAATGACTGTCCAATGTATACATGCCTTTAGTATTTGGCAAACTATTATACATGTATACAATGATCGTATACAAGATCTGCAGATTTTTTTTTACATTACCAAAATTATATTCTAGGTACTTGATTGTACTTGACCTGATACTACCTGCATGACCTGAGGCGGCAGTAGGCAATAAGCGAAAAAAAAAGAACTGAGGGAGGCCATACATTGGGTTAATCAGTTGATAGGGACAAAGTTTCTAAAGGTGCGAGCGAGCGAAGTGAGCCATCAAAAGTGTCATTTTTAGTATTAAAAAATAATTTATGATAGATTTCGATATAATATCAGAAAATCTAATCAGATTTCACCCCCTTTTAATTCCCCCCTCCCCCATCTGAACGCCAATGTGGGGGGGGGGCGACGCAGGAGTCGGCCTTTTACGACGAGTGAAATTGAAAAAAAAATTGTGAATCGTCTTGTCTCCCCCGATTAAAGTACCCTAGATCCGCCAGAGATAGTAGTAGGAAAGTAAAGAAGGAAAATCCGCCCTTTCTCCACTTTCTAGTCTTAGTGATATGTTCATTGCCAAGGCCTGTAGGCACTTTTTTGTTTGCTTTTGGTCAGGCTTTCATGAGCAAATGGGGAAAGTCCCATGTAGAGCAAACATTGTGTTACTCGGTCGTAATAGAAGAAGAGAGTGAGAAAGAGAGAGAAAGAGAGATCACGCACGTACTTTAATTTTTCCAAACAAGGACAAAAAAGCGTACGCCCACGACACGTCCGGGAAACATGGACTTGAACGAGTTCATTGTCAAGAGATTTCGCCGGTCGAAACTTTGCTCATTCAGCTTTCCATGCACAATGAATCTGGATTGAAAATTAAAGAGACACAAAACATGGCGCCACTCAACCACTAATGATGTTTATTACGGACATTTCCCAGGCTGAAGGTGAGAGTAAGCTATGAATTGGACTGAGGTCAGGTAAGTTTGCCCATTGTCTTTTATTACAAACAAATGCGGTATTCCAATATTATGACGCAGGACATTTTTTGTTTGAATGACAGTCATTCTTTTTTATTTGGGATTCATTCCATTTTATTGCAGCTTACAGTATTATTTTAGAACAACTACTTATCTTTTTGATGAATAGATTGAATCATGATGCAGGTATAAGTGTGTAAACTCCACCCGTAATATGTGCCACTTTCCTGAAATATCTAGTTCTGGTTCATAGGAAAATTACCACGGCATAGACAGTTATAAAGTGATATGAGTATCGAATATACAAAAATGTTGATGATTGTATGGAATGACCCTTATATTGTTAACCTCATTTCGGACCACACAAGCAGCACTCTCTGAGAAATACCTTTAACAGCGGTGGTAGCAGTGGCGGTAGTGTGGGTAGTAAATGATACGCTTAATTTCTCATCTGATGTGTCTCATTTGCTTGCTACAGGAGACCAAAAACGGTTATACATTCGAAGGAACTGATACCCCAGCAGGAGTCCTAAGTGTCTAAGTGAGAATCACTTTTTTCTTATTTTTCAGACTGTTCTATCTGAATAGCAATGAATGCCTATGTGGGAATCAAAAGACAGCCCAGTAACCCTCACCAGTATTCCAGCATGACACCAAGGATCCCCACTGATAAGCCTAAGGTACCACCTCGGCCTGAAAGACCGTTCATTGCACCTCCCATACCCCAACCTAAAGTAATCCAAAGACCAGAGGACTTCCCGAGGGTACTTAGCCTGGAACCCACACCTCACACGCCGAACAGTGACCTAGCCGTATTCCTGGCAGAAACGAAACTGCCCCAGCACATCAGAATTACCGAATCGCTTGCGGTTTCTTACTCTAAGACAGTAATTAATAAAGGTGATGCTTTCCTTCTTCACTTCATCTATGATAACCCTACAGTTCATGCGTCTACATTAGATGGAACCAAACTACGCTTACCGATACATGCCGAACAGAATTATGAGATGCTCCCACTTGGTAAATATATCTTTCTTTTGATCTATGTATTTTGTATTTGCAGTTATTTAGACAATTAAACATGTCATTGGATAAAAAAAAAGGTTTCACAAATCCGTACAAGTTTGTATCCCAACAAAAAATATATAAATTATTATAAATTAGCATTAACATAAAAACATAACTTTAGAAATCGAAAAGTAAACACTGTAAATTACCATTAGAAAAGGATATAGATATAAATTTATGTAACAATTACAAAATATAAACGTGATATAAAAGCAAAATGATATAACAGAGATGAGATAAAATGACACGACAAAATAATTGATAAGGACAAGTCTGAGTTATGGTATGAGACAATTTATGACAATATTATTAGAAACTGATTGTGAGGCATTATTGTGGATATGAGAGGTTGTAAAACATTTTAAAATTGAAAAGATTAGGTTGGCCTTGATGAACAGGGCCCTGGGAACGATTTCTTTAGTGGGGGGGGGGGTGCTGATGTAAATTTGAAAAGCAAAAAAAAAAATATATATTTATAATTATATAAGCAAAGGCCCATGGCCTTGAGCAATTTTTTGAAAGTAGAGATAGATAATCTGTCTCTTGATTATACACTGTTAGAAAAAAAAGAAGATTTTACAGGTGAAAAACCCAGATTTCACAGAAGAGAAAAACCAAATGATATTGTAAATTGTTACAACAGGAAAGATTTTGTACATTTTATTTTAAAATTTTAGTGTTCTCGAAACTCTGCTGCAGGAATTTCTCTTTTTTTTAAATAAAATTTTTCTAACAGTGTGTATGTGTGTGTGAGGGTGGTGTATATATATATATATATAAAGGAAGAGGGTTCTTTGCACAACGTGTATTGCAGTGCATCATGTTCTATTTACAGACGTAAATAATTCAAACATTGATGCAAGACGTAGCTTCCAAGTATTTCTTTTATTGGGCTAGCTTTTGGCCAGAAGGGCCTTCATCAGGCCTATAATGCATTGAAACAAACAAAGTAGAACAAAACCATACAAATAAAATCGTAATACCAACAAAGTAAATAATGGGTAATCAAGGGTACAGAACAGAATGATTACAATAAGATAACAACAAATAACAACAGAGGGGTAAATGGCTTAAACGAGATGGTGGAATACAATAGAGACGATTGGGAAACTTTTCCAAATCGTCTCTATTGTATTCCATATCTTTCGATGTGTCGTTTGCGCTCGCCGCGTCACGTGACTTTCGCAAAAAGGTGAATTTCCATCGAAAATCGCCTCTGCTCGAAATTTGAGCGTGCACTAATTAATTGTAGTCCGATATACATAATTTCGTGCATTGAACTGATTCAATGATCTATTTGTGCATTTTTAATGTTTCATCATAAGCGTAACGGTTATGGATGATGATGGTGATGATAATACTGATGACAATGTAACCATGACGAAGAAGACCGTATGACGCTGATGATGACTTGAAGTTACATATTATGGAAACTTTAGTGTCTTTAAATTTTCTCTTTTCTCGTATTAAAATGATTTATTGGACCATCAGATTTTCAGATTAGAACAAGATCAGTCATTAGTGAAACTGAATAAATTTTTAAGCCAAAACAATTTCCTCCTTTAGAGCAATGAAGAAATAGGAAGTACTCTCATAAGAGTACTCTTTGAGTGACCTCAAGAACGCCAAAGGACTTCAGTCTGATCCAACACTTTTGATTTCGATAGAAACGTATTCGTTAAAGGAATGGTAGAATGGTAAATAAAATGGTAAAAGAATATATATTTATTCCAGAAATTGGCATTTAAAGGGGAATGCAATTGCAGTGGAAATTCCTTTTTAATGGAGGGGGGGGGGGGGGGTTCTGGCGTTCATGTACGCTGATGTTTATCTTTCCTTGCTTTGGAATTGACTCAAACATATTGAATATAATAAGCTACGTGTCATTCCTGACAGCTGCATATAAAGCTCCTTGCCCCTTTTTACCTTCTTTGAAAACGTCATTCGGCTCTGTATTTGTGATGTGTCTGTGTAATAGTGCGACGGAATTGAAATATTATTTGAAAAATAAAATTCAATTTTGTTCTTTATTATTATTTTTCTCCTTTTTGGGAGGGGGATGAGGGGTAGAGGGTATGTCGAATCTGTTTGGTCCACAAACATCTGTTCGTCATAAGAGAAAGACGACTTAGGAAAGCTATATAACACATGATTGTTCATACTGTGGTCTGCTTCTTTCGCGAGTATTTGTCAGAAGTTCGACTTGTGCAAGGTTACTTGTAAAAATAATTCTGATAATTGTATTATTCTACAAATTTGTAATTGTATAATGCGTATTGTAGAGAGAATGATTAACATTCTCGTGGTGTATTACAAAAGCTATGGCTTGGTGTATAGCATTTATTTCATTTTCGTAAAAAGACATACACAAAGTATTATGACAAGTACATTATATGCAAATATGTATACTGCATAAAGGTGTATAATGTTGCCTCACTATCGCTACACGTTTCCATATGTGAAGTACAGACCCGGAAGTTGAGCACTTCTATTCTTCTATAAGGTACTTGAGTTATGAGATGATATCTCGATCTTCTAACGCTCACCTCTCACATAATTAAGTGTGAAAATAAACAACTGAGATTATTTTGACGAAAGAGAAATGTGCGTATTAATTCATCTATAAGACCTACCGTGGGAAAATCAAATAGCTATGCTCTTTGAAATGCAATTCTAAGTATTGTGCTTGGCATCAATTAATGTTTTATTTCTCTCTTCATATTACAATGAAGATTAATTAATTTAGAAGTATGATTATAATGACATGTTTACATTTATTTCTATTTTACATATAGGCACCAGCCAATGTAGAGAGCTTCTCTACGGAATTTTCAATTCTTTTAGGTGATCCCCAGGAATTGGCTGGTGCTCAAATTTATATTTCTCTTGTAATGTTTCTATTTTATCTGTCATTGTATTATTGTCTTGCCTGGAAAAAAATAGATAAATAAATAAACAAATAATCATATCCTGACAAGCTTCATTAAAACTATGCTCACCTTCAGCCTACATATTTCATTTATTCATTGCAGATTTTATAGAATAAAAAGCTCATGACACCACCAACTAATTTATTCCCATAGGCCTATATGCTTGTATAATAAAGTACTTTAAAATGTATTGAAAAAATACGCTCTTTGGTTGTATGTGTATCAATTCATGTTAAATTAATTTATGATGATAATACTCTTTTGAAATAGTTTGATAATTTGATTTGAGGAAGTGTACAATGTATTTACCCTGAGTGCCTATCGTTTAAGTCTTACTTCATAAAACTTCCTCGTAATAAATAATTATCAAATGTCTACACTGGTCAGAATTTTGCATTATGGGTAAACAACCTGGCCAGATTGTCAGTTATGTAGGACTTGAGATGGCTTCTGGTTGGTATTGTGCTTTAAAGGACAGGATGTGTGTACGCGCATACATTCGTAATTCCGAAGCTTCGTTATTCCGAAGGTTGGGATATTCCGAAGGTTCGTTATTCCGAAAACGAAATGAGGTTCGTATTTCCGAAGGTTCGTTAGTCCGAAAACGAAATGGGGTTCGTAATTCCGAAGGTTCGTTAGTCCGAAAATGAAATGATTAACGAACCTTATTTTGTTTTCGGACTAACGAACCTTCGGAACAACGAACCTTATTTCTTTTTCGGAATAACGAACCTTCGGAACAACGAACCTTATTTCGTTTTCGGATTAACGAACCTTCGGAACATCAAACCTTATTTCTTTTTCGGATTATCGAACCTTCGGAATAACGAATCTTCGGAATAACGCCACAAATGTTCGGATTAACGAACCCTTTTACGTTTTTGGATTAACGAACATTGAGGTATAGGCAACATATGTGTTTCGGAATTACGAACCTTCGGAATTACGAAGATCTTCTGTCCCAGTCCACCAACTTTCGACAAAAACCTCTTAGCTCTCCAATGTGATTTTAATTGCATTTCCAAAGGAATCGGTACGTAGTAGAGAGTTTCCCTGTAGTAAATTCGAAAACTAAATCAATGGAGACTGCCCTGTCCTGTGATTGTTACCAAATTGAAACCTGACTATATTATAAAGACAGAAGGGTTTTAATGAGCAGGCGGTCTACATGGGAAGGTTCCTTTTATACACGATTCAATGGGGAATTCTATTCAGGGGGACCGCTTTTGTGGCCTTTTTACAGACAGATGGTCCTTCTGTGTGGGTCGTCACTAAAGCAGGTTTGAATAGACTATTTTAAACGTAGCTCAAGTGTGCCCCTGAGATTTTTTTCTCATAGTTAACCTTGTTAACAGTGGGAAATGAAGAAAAGGAAGATTTTTTTTGTTAAGTCTGCCAAAATAGAAATTTCTAGTTCATTACGGTAAGTCTGTATTACCCCTATTATTTATTGGAACAAAATGGCGTTACTTAAATAAGAGGTCGTTTTCCCATCGATATATAAGTAGAGAGAGACCCTTGTGCTGCCGCACACACATCCTTGACACTACATGAAAAGTACCCCTTGACACAATTAACAAGATTGGGGCCCGATTGGGGCCATACCGACGCGTATAATACCGTGTTTACACTTGATCGGCTTTTGGTTCAGAACCAAAAGCCGATGCAGAATCGGTTTTTTTGTTTATCTTGCACTGCGTTTACACGCTGTTACAGCTCGCGGTTCAGAACCGCGAGCCGATGCAAAAACCTGAAATGATACGCACACCATTTACTCCACTGAGATCCACTAGTGGAGAGATCAGTGATTAACTCTATGGGGTGTTGCAAGAAACTTGCGATCAATTGTAAGACAATTTTTGGTCCCTAAATCAATCATATGTCTTGCAGTTAATTGCAAATTAGTGATTGATTGCTAATTTGCTCCTTGAAACAAGAAGTTTAATCTGATTTTCTACAGCTAACTAGGAGTAAAGTTCGAATAGGGCATTGGAATGCCAGATCTATGAATAACAAGACCACTAGTATATGTGATCTTATAATTGATAATGACTTTGATGTGTTCATCGTCACCGAATCGTGGCTTTAGAGCGATCACCGGGACAATCATACTCTTGCCGACATTAGGGCGACACTTCATGATTACGATATCGTGCACAAACCTCGTACGACCAGTACTGGTGGAGGCATCTGCATCATCCACCGTTCAACGATCAAAGTGAGTCTTCAAGACTTCAGCAACTTTCAGTCATTCGAGTTGATGGACTTCACTACTCGTATAATGGTGCATCGGTGTTTCATATCTTTGCCATCTACAGACCACCTCCATCATCAAAGAACAAACTAAGTTTTTCTTTGTTCTTGAAGGAATTTTCGTCACTTATGGAATCTGTAGCAATAGTTGACAACATTCCACTTTTGGTTGGTGACTTCAACATACATGTAGATGACCGCAACGATAAAGATGCTTCAACTTTCCTCAGTACATTGGATGAAGCTGGTTTCCAACAGCATGTCATGTCTTCCACACATAGAGCGGGGCATACGCTAGATCTGCTGATAACCAGAAGGGTCGACGAGGTGGTCCCTAGCTGCGATTGATTCCATCAGGGGTCTTCCTTCTGATCATGACTGTATATGGTGCACTATTAACTTGGAACGCCCGCCCGCCACCAAGAAGCTTGTCACTTGCAGGAAGCTTCGTGATATCAATATGGACTTATTCAAGTCAGATATTCTGGCATCTTCTCTTACATCTTCGCTCTCATCGTGTTCTTCTAAAGCAGTTCAACAGTACAATTGTGTCCTGAAGGAACTGTTAGATAAGCACGCACCAACGCAATCATCAGTTGTGTCCTTAAAACCACGGGCCCCTCGGTACAACGACTCCATTCGACAGGCTATGCTAGTTTTGGTAACGATATCAAAATGAGTTCGTACAGAATCCAATGAAATGACCACCAAAGTGTCTGTTTGTATAAATAAAACGCATGTGCCAAAGGATTCAGGAAGAAATTGTGTAATTGCTGAGAAATCAGCAAATAAGCACAAGATTCGGGTAGAGCGTCGGGCCCGACGCCCTAAGCAATAATTATACATTGTCCCACGTGCGCTTATCTGTGTTAGGGATCATCGGTGTGAACATTTTTCAGCGTAGATTTCAAGATTCACAAAGTTCAGTTAATGTAACTGTACCAGATCTACATCCTCGATGATATTCTGACAATTAAGCCTTGCTTAACAGACTTTCTCATGAAATCAGTGTTTACTGCAACTACTGGAATTTCTCTTTAAACGCCGTGCAGAGAGAAAGATGATGAAATCAGGCCTAGAGATCCACAGGCAGATATACCAACAACTCTGCAAGACCTACAATGACGCTCTTACAGAGTCAAAATCACGGTTTCTGTCAGCTGAAGTTGTAGAGTGTGACACAAAACAACTTTTCAAGTTCGTCCAAAAGCTGTCTTGCCCCGATAGAGCTTCTGTGCTTCCTGATCGAGATTCAGATGAGTCACTAGCAAATGACTTTGGTGAGTTCTTCGAGAGGAAAATTCATAAAATTATTGATGGATTTGACCCAGCTCCATGTCAATTAGGGGAAATTCCTGGATGTGATAGTGCGTTTTCCTCGTTTGAACCAGTTTAACCTGAGTATATGCCAGGTTGAAACACAGAATCATCTGTGCCAGACTTAAAATTTGCCAGCTGAGATTCTCTTCCAATTGTCAGCAGTGGATCTCGAGAATTCTGCTAGTTCTACATCAAGGTAGACGTCATGTTCTGTTCCGCGTTCAAGGTCAGCTCAGTGTTCCCCCCTGAAAATCTCAAGAGATCCTATCTAGATCTGTTCGGCAAACTAAACTTCCTGCTGTACATCCAAAGTTCGAGTTGCGTTCTTGAAAAGAAGAATCTGAATTAAAACTAGTTCCCATAATGCTCGGTTGTCCAGCGAAAACAGCGCTCGTGAAAGTAATGAACGATCTCTTACTGGCTGTTGACAAGGGTAATGAGGCGATATTGGTTCTACTAGATTACAGTGCTGCCTTTGATACCATTGACCATGGAAATTTGATCTCCATCCTTGAATTTAAATATGGTATCACGGGTGTTGCTCAACAGTGGCTGGTTTCCTACTTAGAAAATCGGAGACAGAGGGTCAAAGTTAACAATGCTGTCTCAAAGACTTTTCCTCTCTCCCAGGGTATCCCTCAGGGCTCCGTCATTGGTCCTTTGGCATTTGCACTGTACACCGGTCCTTTGTCGCAGGTCATTAGCACACATGAAGGAATCAAGCACATCATGTACGCAGATGACACTCAGTTGTATGCTGTCATCAGACCTGACGAACATGATGCTGGCCTCCACAAATTGCAGCAGTGTATAGCAGATGTTAAGGACTGGTCACTAAAGAACAATCTGCAATTTAATGACTCTAAAACTGAGGTTCTACATGTCTTCTCCAGGTTCAGAGGCGCTCGGGATCTCCCTGTACTGCAGATTGGAGATGGAACGTCAGTCGGATGTAATAAGGTCTCCCGTGATCTTGGTGTAATGCTTGATAAGAATCTCACCATGGCTGATCACATCCGATCTAAGTCTCGAGCAGCAGCTTTTGGAATTTCTAGGATAGGGAAAATAAGAAAGTATTTGACCCCAAGTGCAACTGAACGATTAGTTCATGCATTCGTGTCATCAAATTTGGACTACTGCAATAGCTTATTTTGCGGCTTACCAGACTCTCTTATCCAACCTCTCCAACATATCCAGAACACGGCTGCTCGGCTTGTAACTCGTTCCAGAAAGCACGACAACATCACCCCTATCCTCCGTTCTCTTCACTGGCTTCCTGTCTCTGCACGTATCATCTTCAAAATCTTGATTCTAACTTACAAAACCCAACATGGTCAAGCCCCTTATATTACCGACCTTCTCTCACCCAGGATCCCGACAACCTCCATTCGACTCCGATCTTCTACACATCTTCATCTGCAACTGGCCCAAGGACCCAGAGCTCGGACAAGGTATGGGAACCGAGCATTTAGTGTTGTTGCTCCAAAGCTTTGGAATGACCTTCCCATAGAATTAAGGGATGCCCCGTCATTCGAATCATTCAAAGCTTTTCTCAAAACTTACCTCTACAATTCTTCCCTTAAGTTTTAAGTTAATCTTGTCAAAATCAAACGATTATTCCTTGATTTCTTGTTTGTTTATGCTTAGCTATTGCCTGTTTTATTGTTCGAACATAATGCATATGTCATGGTATTTCTGATAATTCATTTTGTTTAAACTGATTGTATTCGAACTATTTAATTAATAAACGTCATAGTTTTTACTATTTTCATTATTTGTTCATGTACTTCCCAACTTGAGTAGGCAGTTTTCTTAGCTAATTTGTAATTTGTTATATGAAAATACTTAACACTGTACATTTCCTTTCTTGTATGTTAACTGTCCAATGTTATTGATGGCTTATGCCGAAAGGGTGGGTGCTGTCGCGTTAGGGGGTGTTGACACTAACGCGAAGATTCGTCCAAAGCCCCCCCCCCCGGTTTGGCCGAAAGGGTATGTTGGGAGCGTTAGGGCACGTCAGTGTCGACAACGCCCCAAATGGCACGACCGGGGGGGGGGGGGCTTTTCCCGAACCTTCGCGTTCAGTACACTCAGCGGCTAATTGTGAAGGCGTACGGCCTAGTACAGTACGGCCGGACGGCTAGCCAGGGCGGCAGGGCGATGGCACGATCCGCTCATCGCTGCAGAAGCATATCGGAACAGTGGCGACAGAAATGATCCGAGTTTAAAGAAAGCTTAACTTACCTAGAATGAAAATGATTCGTTGAAATGTCTTAAGAATATTTTCAAACAAGTACTTGCATCACTCTTTCTTGAAAAATGCATGATTCTGCGGAAAAGGAACTCATTTTCGTCGTATCACCGTTACGACATTATCGTCACCAGAGACAATGTAGCGCGGCGTGCGTTCGGGCATTGCGCAATACCAGGGGATATATACTTAGGCCCGTATTCTGAACTCAGGACCCTGGTTTAAAGTTGTGGTTTAACTATGGAAAGCCAATTGGGGCACTAATCCATAAGAGTGCACATCGAATTTATTAACTCATATGACACCCAAATTGTCTGGGAATGGTAAATGAAGTATTTCGAAGTATTTTCCTTCATTATGAAAGCAAAAGAAAATTAAATAGTATACATAAGAAAGATACAATATAAAAATAATTTTTGAAATTTTGGCTCCCCATAATTTTAGCACAGAGTTAGACCGTGGTCTAAGTTAAACCTGACTTCAGAATACGGGCCTTAGAGAAGAAAAGACCACGACATGGATGCAATGCACGAATAGCTCAATTGGTTGAGAGCGGCGCCTCGATACCTGTGGTTGCAGATTCGAATCCTCTCACTTCGAACGATGATTTTGTTTTTATTTTTATTTATTAATATAATTCATTATTATTATTGTCATTATTTTATATTCTGTTGATGATGAAGATTATGATGATGATAATCATCTGTGATATTTTATTATTATAATGATCATTATTATCATCGTTCTTATCTTTATTTTATTATTATTATTATTGTTATTATCACTATCATTATTATCACTATTATTAATATTTATTATTATTATTATCATTATTATTCTTATCATTATTGTTATTATTATTATCATCATCATTAAGTATTATTTTTATCATTATTATTATAATTATCATTATTTTTTTATTAATATTATGATCCATAGTACTAGTAACATGTTAGTATTTGGATTAATTATCATAATTATTGTAATTAAAATAATTCCTTCGTTTTTTTCTTCTTCTTCTTCTTCCTCTTCTTATTATTATCATTATTATTATCACTATTATTATTATTATTATTATTATCATCACTAAGCATTATGTATCATTATTCACGGCTAACAAAACAACAAGAACAAGTGAATTGCGATTTGTCGTGGCTTTAATGAAAATAGAGATGAATGTGCATCTTTACCAATTCTGCTTTTTGTGTACAGTGTATGAATATCATCACATATACATATACCGATAATGTCTGTAACCAACCGATACCCTTGTTTAATAAGCTCCTCGGAGAGGGGTTAAACCCCCGGCTAGAAGGCCCCCCTCGTAAGTTCTTCAATGTTTAAAATTCATGGCTGTTTTCCCACTGGTTCCCTGCTAGCCGGACCGGAATCCCAGCACAGCTATTAATTATGAGCTATCGGTGGATTACAGATGACATAAATATAGCATATAGAGATATATGAATGCCCATGACTATAGACCAGCCTGCCGCCTTTAAGATCAGGTCAGGCTAAGATTAAACTTTAAGCATGACACAATTATTTCAGTTTAACAGCGTTCTCAAACATTTGTATGTACAAATAGGTCCCCCTCACCTAGGTAACGAGTGGGGACCTGCAACTTACATAATAACATAACATAATTGATTAAAATCCACATGCCTGCCCTGGCATGGAAAGGAAAAAAGGAGGTACTTTAATAATGCGCCTCTTACTGAAATCATGCCCCCAGAACTTCAACTGCTTGTTTTTCAACAACACACAAGGCGTCAACACTCCTCCCAAAAACGAGTAAGGGCGAAAACCCGCCTGCCCACTGGCCAAAATAGGACAGGAGGATAAAATTCCCTTACGGCCCACTTATGCACGACGATCGTTGTTAGGATTGGTGTGCGACCAGGTCAAACACCCTCGAATTTGGATTCGTGTTACGCTCTTCTATCAGCCTAGGCTCTGCCTAGATTCTGAAATTAACCATGAAAAGTATACCATCACCCTCCAACTACTTCATACACCATTCATTATAGAGTATCATATAGATTCAACAAATACAACTTCCCTGGAAAATATAAATGCAAAAGTACTTGTACCCCCCCCCCCCCCTAATCACACTTTGCCAAGATCAACTACTGCTGGTATTCAAGCCAACTATAGGTATCCAATTTTCATCCCACTGAAAATATTGCGCCCCTTAAAGGAACTTTAATAAAGGAAATTGAATTCAGAAAGAAATTTGTTTCACCAAACGAAATTCACTAATATGGCCATACTCTGGCAAAGGGAAGCAAGGTACGAAAGTATCACTCGTTGTAAATGACCAATGCGTGTTCGTCATTAACATATACATCAATGCAATTAAACTAAATAATATTTTCTTCAATATCTTTCCCCAAAACGATCATTTCTTCACAATTTCTGCCTGAACGGGCAGCACACAACAGATATTTAAAAACCATAACTCAAATCTGACTGATGCGTGAGCTGCTTCCTATACCAAAGGTGGGCAGTATTAATAATAAATACACCATGACAAAATTACCATACAAATTCACATAAGTATACCAACATACTACGCCTAAAGACCTGAACATTCGGCTGAACTTGAAGAAGCCTAAAAATTGGGACAATACTTCCGTCTAATTCCTAAGGAGTCCGATGCAGACCCGAGAAATAACTTTATCTGAAATGCAGCCTATGCAATCTTATCAAACATTTCTTCATATATAATGCTCATGGTAGAGGAAAATAAAACATACATAGAAATTATGAATTCATAAACATTTCTTCTCAAATGACCTGAGAAAATTATAATTTCAATCCCCAGATTTTTTCTATAACCATCCATAACTTGGATTTTTATGACAACTCACATGAACGTTTGAGGCATAACCTGCTTCATAGTAATTTCGAATTGACTTCTTCCTTGCAAACAAAAACTAAATAAACAAAATAACATTAAGAATGCACAAGGACAATAAATACACAACCATATCCATAATATGCAAGAATCCCCCCACGATATATATGTCAACATCCCCCTTAATTATAACTAGAGGATGGTAATGGGGAGGAGGTGGGAATTTTGTAAGCACGCTTTACACATGCACCGTCATCTCTCTTCATTGAAAGCCAAAACGAAAATGAAGCATTCCCCGCACTTTTATCCGCGCATAGCTCAACCGCGGCAAATGTCTGGCATTGTGCCCAAATTCTTTGGCGCGGGCGCCAAAAAGCGCTGCCCCGCCCTTTACGGGTCGGGTCACGAGCCCTTTCTCGGGCAACCACGCCCCCTTTCAAAATCAAAACAAACTAAAATGTGTATTTTGCTAGCCCGCTAATAAATCATTTTAAATCGTCAAGCCGTCTTTAAAATCCATTATTCACGGCTAACAAAACAACAAGAACAAGTGAATTGCGATTTGTCGTGGCTTTAATGAAAATAGAGATGAATGTGCATCTTTACCAATTCTGCTTTTTGTGTACAGTGTATGAATATCATCACATATACATATACCGATAATGTCTGTAACCAACCGATACCCTTGTTTAATAAGCTCCTCGGAGAGGGGTTAAACCCCCGGCTAGAAGGCCCCCCTCGTAAGTTCTTCAATGTTTAAAATTCATGGCTGTTTTCCCACTGGTTCCCTGCTAGCCGGACCGGAATCCCAGCACAGCTATTAATTATGAGCTATCGGTGGATTACAGATGACATAAATATAGCATATAGAGATATATGAATGCCCATGACTATAGACCAGCCTGCCCGCCTTTAAGATCAGGTCAGGCTAAGATTAAACTTTAAGCATGACACAATTATTTCAGTTTAACAGCGTTCTCAAACATTTGTATGTACAAATAGGTCCCCTCACCTAGGTAACGAGTGGGGACCTGCAACTTACATAATAACATAACATAATTGATTAAAATCCACATGCCTGCCCTGGCATGACCAGAAATACCCAATTATTCTTGGAAAATACGTGTTTCAGGTGGCCTAATTGCCAAATTACCGCCAAACGAGAATATATAATTTATTTATATATGATCGACCGCCAACAAACACGTCAAAATTTTACTCGTATCTACCAAGATATTCAATAAATCTTAGCAACCATTACAGGATCATTCTACTAGTATTCACCAACGTTATCATCCTTAGTGCTTTTACCAGGGGGGGGGGGGGGGTTACCAGGGAACATTGCTCATTCCTCCATTACAATGTATATCTAGGTTATCCATAACTGACCCCAACATGATTTAATGCATGCATACATTGAACGTAAATGCATGAGCAGCTAAATAACAACAAATGATACATTATGAAAGCATAGACACACTGGTGAAACCGGCTCCAGACCAGCCAAAACCCTTATTCATACTATCGGATCGGACGGTCTGGAGTCGGTCACGCCGGAGCGACTAAGGTAAAATGTATAAATACATACTCAACGAAGATATGAAAGACCAACTTTTAACTCACTGATAAATCTGTCCAACCCTTCATCGGCCAGATGTAGGCCATCAGTTCTGTACAGCGAAATGTCATTATGGGATATTGATGGATGCGGTATGGCTTTACCATGAAATCTTGCAGCTAAAGCCTTGGCGTACCTATTGGCCGCCCTTCTCTTTAAGTCCAATTTACCTTGATCTCCTGTACAGCCAGCGGGGTACCAAACCCTCTCCAAAATGTCCGACCACACTATTTGAAATTTGTCCTTATTGGCGTCAAAAAGTCTATACGTCAAACTAGCCAGCTTCTTCTTGGACAGTGCCTCAATGTCATTCGTTCCTACATGCAATACTACTACTGAAGGCTTTGGTTCACTCCGACCCATCTTATCTAACCAATCGCTTACCCCTTCAATTCGTAGCCCCCTTTTCCCCAACCAGCGGACCGACGTTCCAAGTCCAAGGTCAGCCTCGCCGGTGTTCTTCGCCCTGCGATGTGCCCAAAACACTATCGAGTCCCCTATGATCCACACCACAGGTCCTGTAATAGAAAACAAGAAAAGAGGGCTGGGCAGAATTTTGAAGTATGAAAATTTCCCCCTGAAAGGTCTGCTACCCTTCACCACCCCTTCATCACGGGGTTTTCCCCTCCAAGATACAATGTATGTAATCACATTTTTGACCCCTCCCCTTAATCCTGAAAGCATTGATATTAAACACGTCATTATACCGTTGTAACATTCTCTCTAAAAAGCAGAATGCTCGTAATTGTGTGATATCATTAAACCCGCACTTACTCATTCAATATTAAGCCCAGAGTTATTTTGATGATACATGTATATTGATATCAACATGTACAGGGGGGGGGGGGGGGGGGGGGGCCGTTATGATCAATCTGATGTTCCAAACACCTTCCAATCAATATAGTACTATCCCTTTCTTCCTTTTGTATAATGTAATAATGTATAATGTATAAACACATTCCAACCAATATATAATAATGTATAATGTATAATGTCTGAGCACATTCCAATCAATTTATAATAATGTATAATGTATAATGTAAAATGTATAAGGTATAATGTATAATGTAAAATGTATAAGGTATAATGTATAATGTATAACGTATAAACACATTCCCATCAATATAGTACCATCTCTTTCTCCATTTTGTATAAAGAATGTAATAAAGTATAATGTATAATGTATAATATATGATGCATAATGTATAATGTATAATGTATACTGTAACAAGGGCTCCTTTGTAAACAAGCCTCTTGGCACTGAACATACCACCCTGCTTCTGAATAGGGCTGAATAAAATAAAACAATACCATGTAAGCAGATATATTGAGAATTATACACCCAAATATCCAACAACCCATCGGCCACGGCTTTGATTAAAGCACATGTCCTCGTGTAAAGTAAACGCGTTGTGACATTATTGGAAGATAACTTACACCTGATTTTGGTCAAAATGTCAAATAACCTAAAATCATCATTTCACATATATTTTCGTTCTTTTTTTTTTTTTTTTTTTATTTTTTTTTACTTAACCATGTCGAGTCTTATATATCTCCGATGTGCACTCGAAACCCAACGCCCCATGCGTTGGATTTCTTCATCCGAGCAACCGGCCATGGCAGCGGTCGTAGCCGCCCCAATACGAAAGGAATGCGATGAAAACATTGCCGCCGGCATATCCCCGTATGTCAAACATCGTTTTATCATGTTTCCAAATTCACGCCTAGTTAGCGGGAGAGCACCATATGAACAAAAGAAGGCTCCACCATTCTTTGGGCGGATTTCTAAATAACGAATAACCGCCATCACAGGGCAGCTAACTGTCCCCAACTCTGGTATCGAAATGGTGCACCCATTTCCCCGCTGGTCAGTCTTTGACTTCCTTAGGAATAATTCCACCCTGCGATGCGGTGCATCGCCAGTGACCCTAACATCTGTGTGCTGCAGAATAGACTCACATCTATGCCTGGACTCTACTGTCAACTCACTAACTCTCAACAAACCATAAAATGCCACTGAAAAAGCAGCAGAGTACATCAAAACATCGTAATGACTACCACAAACATGCCTCAAGTAGGCGAGCATTCTATTTAACACAGACAATGTGATTGGATGCCTAGCATCTCTTCTCAAAGTACTTCGCCTACACCCTTCAATTAACCTTGTAATCACAAAACTCTTGGTCACATCCTTTAGCCCAGATGAACTCATATAAAATGCCAACCCAGATATGTATGTTTGCATAGTAGACCCTGCATATCCCATAAAGGATAAATAAGAAATGAACTGCGCCACCCATTCTACATTAGGGGGTAGCTGGGGGTCGTATCCGTACACTTTACAAAATTTCACGTATGCCCCCAAGGCAATAGAGTAAGTTGTGTGTGTTCGAGCTGCCCTAGAAGCCATCAGCAGTCGACTTCTCTCGATAGCCAGCTCTTCCAAAGACGGACTGGAACCTCCACGCCCTCCCGGGCGGCCCCCGGTGCTAACGCATGGAACCTCGGCATCTGAAATCGAGATAGTGCATCAGCTATACCATTATCACATCCATGTACATGCCTAGCCCTCAACACTATATTATTGCTTAAACATATAATCACCACCTTCCTCACCAAAACCATAATATCAGGGCATAGCGCCGACTGCTTGTTAAGTACTGCCACCACGGCCTGATTATCACAATTAAACAATATATTCTTGTCCTTTAGCTCCATGCCCCAAATCTCCAAGCCTACCCAAATAGGGAATAGCTCTAAAAAAGCTATAGACCTCCTACCGGCCTGGAAATCAGCAGGCCACCTGGATTGAGCCCACCTGCCTCCAAAGAAAATTCCAAAACCAATGCCAGCCGCCGCATCAGTGAAAAACTGAATTTCCTCGCTTCCAAACCAGCCTGGAGCCCGGAAGAAAACTTGACCATTAAAATGTGCCAAGAACTCCAACCAAACCCGCAAGTCAGCCTTAGCCCCTCTCGTCAACCTAACCATGTGAAAAGGACGCTTAACGCTCTTAGTTAAGTCAATGAGCCGTCTCATGAATGCTCGCCCTGGAGCAATTGCCTTACATACAAAGTTTAGACTACCTACAATCGACTGAATGTCTCTTAGGGAAATTTTTTGTTTCTGTACCGCCCAATTTAATTTCCCTACTAATTTCTCAATTTTGTCCTCCGGTACCCGAACCTGCTGAGAAACGCTATCTATTACCAGCCCAAGATATGACAACTGTGTGGTCGGGCCTTCCGTTTTTTCTCGCGCTATGGGCACCCCAAATCGTTCGCAAATTGCTTCAAAACAATGCATTGCCCGCCTGCAATCCTCCGAGGCAGGGCCGCCTGCAAAAAAGAAATCATCCAAATAATGGACAATATTTTGCGACTTCGCAACTTTTCTCGCGCAAAACTCTAAAAAAGTACTAAAACATTCAAAAGTGGAACAAGAAACTGCGCAGCCCATCGGCAAACAACGATCAAAATAGTAACGACCATCTATATACATCCCAAGCAACTCAAAATCTTTTGGGTGAACAGGCAAGAGCCTGAAAGCTGACTTAATGTCAGTCTTTCCCATAAGGGCACCCCGCCCCAATTGCGTCACAATATCTACCGCCGAATCAAAGGACGAATATGTTACTGTACACTGCCCCTCCGGTATGCCATCATTAACTGAATTTCCCCTGGGTGCCGATAAATGTTGAATCATACGGAACTCCCCTGGGGCCTTTTTGGGCACCAACCCCACTGGTGAACACCTCATATTCTCGAAGGGAGGAACAACAAAAGGCCCAACTATCCTACCTAAGTCTATTTCATCCCTCAATTTCTTTTTCAACGTATCCATGTGTTCGAATGCTGATTTCAGGTTTTTAACAACCAATGGGACCCTGTCCCCTTCAAAATGTAATGAAAAACCAAACTTAAAACCATTATACAAGCACTGAGCATGCTCCTGATTAGGATAAGTAGCTAACATGGGCACCAAACGTGCTAACTTAATAGGGGTCGGAGCAATAGACGACACCGCACTAGCCGTAGACCTATTTACTGCCAGCGGGACTGGAACCGGCCCGCCCTTGGCTACACTGCTTAGCCCCATGACCTGTCGCCTGGCAGCGGGAACACTTGTGCTCATAGATGCAAGCTTTGCCTCGCATGCACTTGCCTCTATTAAAGGCAAAGCACACGCCTCGGCTGGGTGTGCCATTGGCTCCGGGTCCCTTTCCTCCGAAGGGAAAAGATTTTCTCGCGCCGTACTCCCCTCTGTAGAACTGATGGCGAGGGGCATGGGGTAAATTGTGGCGCTGCCGCGGACCATTAGAGGCCACCAGCATCAACCACAACTCGGCGTCGACGCTCGCCCAGGATCGCCCGGGTAAACGCGCCTGCTTGCTCCTAAACTGAGTGTCATAGTCACGCCAGCCATAACCTGCAAACGCACGGGCTGCATGCCTTATCAAATCCATATATTTCATGAGCTCCCTGCTCCTTTCAATGTGCTTCTCAGCGTAAATTGAGGCAAATACTAGAAACACCGAAGTCCACTGCTCTACCGACATGATTTTCTTAGCCTTTGATTGAGGTTGAAGTTGCAAACCAAGACCAGATCCCGATTGACACAAACTCAAAGTGGTGTCACCTACACTCAAGGCCCCAAACTCATCACGTGCATTATTATGCTTAAGGAGCACTCCCAAATCTATATATTCACTTGCCCAAATTTTTTCCTTCAGTGAGATAGCCACTTCCACACCTAGTGGGTCGCATGCGCTAATAAATGGTTCCGGTGCCCCCAACACGGCCGAAAGCCTAGGCGCCTGGGGCTCAGATCTCTCAACACCGACCTCCACTAGATCTAGGCCTAGATCTTCGGCTACCCCTGCCGACCGCGCCGGCACTGAAACTGCTGGCTGAGCCTGCCCCGAGCTACCGGTATCCGACTCCTGAGCTACTATCTCATGCCAAGCAATAGATCTGCCCACGGGCGCCTGGCCTTCCCGCCCCACTAGATCTAGATCTAGCTCTGCCATTTTATCACCAACTTTAGACCTAGGCCTACCACTTTTTTCATCAACATCGACAACTTGAGACTGAGAGGGATTTAACTCACCGCTCCTTCCTGGCCCGTTGTTGCCGCCTCCCAGCCCCAGATCCACACTTGCGGGGGTTGACGTCGCCCGTGGACCTCTCGGCCGACCCGGCCTCCTCTTCGGTGTGTCATCTCCCTTCCTCGCACCTGCGGTCGTTATTTTCTTGGCCTTAACCTTTGGCATGATCAACTCGCGAAACTAGAGTTAGACTCGAAGCTCCGTCACTCAGCCCAAGTCCAATGAATCCTGGATGCAATCACCTCCAAAGTTCAATCAAGCGAACCGCCAAGAAAAAATTCAATCCTGAAGTTGCAAACTGAATCTTCTAGGTCCACAAATCGGCACAGCTAACTTAGTCTTAGTTCTACGGCAACAATTCCTGAGGCTGAAGTCTGAAGACAGTAAAAAACTGAAATCAGCGTCTGTATAATCCAATAAAAGTATGAATCCTTTGTGTAGATATCGGTATAGGTAGCTAGACAAATGTCGAAATATCTGCCACCTAGGCCTAGTTGCCAGTGCCGAAAGAAAATTTTCAAAAAATTTTGTAAGCACGCTTTACACATGCACCGTCATCTCTCTTCATTGAAAGCCAAAACGAAAATGAAGCATTCCCCGCACTTTTATCCGCGCATAGCTCAACCGCGGCAAATGTCTGGCATTGTGCCCAAATTCTTTGGCGCGGGCGCCAAAAAGCGCTGCCCCCGCCTTTACGGGTCGGGTCACGAGCCCTTTCTCGGGCAACCACGCCCCCTTTCAAAATCAAAACAAACTAAAATGTGTATTTTGCTAGCCCGCTAATAAATCATTTTAAATCGTCAAGCCGTCTTTAAAATCCATTATTATTATACTTATCATAATTATTATTTTTATTATTATGATCCATAGGAGAAGGAGCATGCTATTATTTAGATTATTATTATTATTGTAATTAAAATAATTTTTATTTTCTTCTTCTTCTTCTCCTTCTTCCTCCTCCTCCTCTTCTTCTTCCTCGAACTTCTTCATCTTTTTCTTCTTCTTTTTCTTCTTCTTCTCCTCTTCTTCTTCCTCTTATTATTATTTTTATTCTTCCGCTTCTACTTTTTCCTCTTCCTCTCCTTCATATTATTATCATTATTAGTATAATTTTTTTTATCATTATTATTGTTATTATCATTATCATTATTATCATTATTATAATTATCATTATCATTATTATCATTAAGTATTATTTTCATCATTTTTATTATAATTATAATTATTATTTTTATTATTTTTTTAATTATAATTATGATCCATAGGAGTAGTAGCATGCCACTATTTGGATTAATTATTATTATTATTGTAATTAAAATAATCCCTTCGGTTTTTCTTCTTCTTTTTCTTCTTCCTCTGCATCCCTCTTCCTCGCCTTCCTATTATTATAATTACTATCATTATAATTATTACTAAATTTGTATTTTTATAATTATCGTTGTCTGTGATATTTTTTTGTTATTGTTGTTCTTCATCATTATCGTATACTCCTTCTTTTTCTTCTACATCATTTTCTTCTCCTATTACTACTACTACTTCTACTTCTTCTTCCCTCTTCGTCTCCTTCATATTATAATTATTTTTTTACTATCATTATTAATCATTGTTGGTGATATTATTTTTCTTGTTATTGTTGTTCTTCTTCATCATCATTATCTTCTCCTTCTCCTCCTCCTTCTTCTGCTTCTTTTTCTTCTTATTGTTATTGTAATTATTATTATAATTATTATTAATATTACCATTATTATTATTATTATCATTATCATTGTAATTATTATTATTATTATTGTTAGTATTATTATTATTAAAAACAAAATAAAACGCACCCTTTCGGCACTTCCGGGGGGGGGGGGTTTGGACGAATGGATGCGTTCCAGTGAACGCGACGTGGCGTAACGCTCCAAGCGCACCCTTTCGGCCAAGCCGGGGGGCTTTGGACGAATCTTCGCGTTAATGTCAACACTCAACACACCCTAACGCGACATCACCCACCCTTTCGGCATAAGCCGTTATTGATGTATGCTACATAATTGTTTTGTAAAGCGCTTAGAAACATCACGCTATATAAATACAATGTATTATTATTATTATTATTATCTATCAGTTGTAAATTTGCAACAGAATATTTGAAATTGATCGCAAATATTTTCTTGCAACACCCCCTATGACGCACAACGCTGATTCCGTGCGCTTACAATATTACGTCACAATGGTAAAGTAAATGAAATGCGTACCAATCGCCGATGCAGAATCGGCTTCCTGTTTACACGTACTAAAAAGCCGATTCTGCATCGGCTTGCGGTTCAGAACCTACTACTTTGGTGGTGCAAATTGCCGGTTCTGAACCGAGAGCCGAAGTTAATCGCGTTTACACGCTATGAAAAAGCCGATTAAGTGTAAAACAACACGCAAGAGAAAAAAAAGTGAAACTTTGTGCGAGCTGGGCTGTCCTTTTGGAGTACTTTCTCTTTTTTCTCTATCCAGTTTCTTAATATACATTAAACAAATATATCAGGCTTTGAGAAAGTATAGTGAAATTATTTATCCGAGGTTGGACTGGCAAGTACTATTGGGAAACATAGTAGTTTTGCCAGTCCAACCGAGGATTAATAATTCCCACTATGCTTTCGAAGGAAATACCTGATATTATTGTTTTATATCCTACTTTAGAATTTAGAACCAAAATCTTTGCACTAAGCTTGCAGAGTCTGGCTACTTGCGTTGAATTACCCCTTTTCCCCAAGCGGAAAGCTGATTGGTGCCTGCGCCCACGCATCCCTGGACTTGCCCGGGAGAGAGAGAGAGCTAGATGACCGGTGCACCCGAGAGTCTATTAAACTACATATCCATTTTTTTTTAAATAATGACGTCAGAATATTGGTATAGCGAAAATATATCGAGGTCTGACGTCACGCAACATCATTGTTAAAATGTATTTGGTCACATGATGCTATTTGAACCAATCACTATACAGGATTTAATCTATGGAGTATATAATATCATACATCTATAGGCTATGTATCGATGTTTCCCCTTTCCTGCTCTGCCATTATTATCATAATCATCAGGTCTTTTATTCATTCAATCGATATCGTTCAATTCAATTGTTTTATTTTCCACTTTCAATATCAGTTTCATATTCACAATTATGATTCAATTGACATAGTAACATCTAATCACATCTGAAGTGTGAACCTACATTTAAAATCAACTCAAATGTTTGCCATTGTTTTAGTCTCCATTTCAATCCAATTGATATTTGAATTTTTAATTGTCTAATATTCATCACTTTTTAATATTGTATTTCCTTTTTCGTTCTATTTTATTATATTTAATGAATTTTTATGTACACTTGCTCTTTGAAATTTATTTATTATCTTTGTACATTGTAAATTGTAATTGTTTGCTTTTATCCGTGACTTGAGAACGTTTTATTGTAAACATGTTAATTTCAGCCTTCTGGCTTTGTAACATGTATCGTTTTTTATACGACATAAACCATGATTGAATTGAATTGAATAGAATGTTACAAATATTAAATCATTCTTTTATGTTGCATGCTAGAATTTGTGCCAACAAAGTTTTCCCTTCTTTATTTTCTCCCAAAACTTAATAAACTTATTTTCACTGAAACCATATTATTGTCGATTTCTAGATACAGTACCCTCCTACGTACATTAATAGCTGAATATAGACACGTATGACAAAAAAACTGTCAATAAAATTTGGCTGATGTCCTAATCATTTGTTGACACTGAAGTGCTGAATTATGAAAACAAGTCTATTTGCACAGAGTTATTTGGTAAGAAAGATTTCCACATGATCGCATTTGTAGGTTGTTTAATTTCATGCTTAATCATCCCAAACAACCGTAGGTGTACAGTGTTATACAATTTTCAAACTCTTACTTAAAACAAATCTGCTTATAAATTATAATTGGCACACAAACATGCAATGAGAAAATGACAGTTATGAACCAGTTCATTTTATTTCACGTCAAAACGAAATTATGTCCTTTTTCAACAAATATCAAATGTATGAATGAATAAATAAAAACAAATGAAAATATCAACTAACGAGGGATTTCAATTGCCACATATACAACTGATGCCCCTAATACCATTCGAAACTGCACTGGCATAGGAATTTTGTTATCTTTCTCATTCGAGAACATTGCCCTGTTACTCTTGTCATTAATATGGGTTTGAGAAATGAAAATATTCATTGTGAAGTATTGGATCGGTTCTTTGATATTTTGGGAATATATCTTCATAAAATTACCCACCACAAAGGATTGCTCTTGAAATGCCGTGACGTTCAAAACAAAGTACCTGATAGTGTCTGAACAACTTCTCCCCTTTTTCTCAGTGTGTTCTTACTTAGAATGATATTTTTGCTTATAAAAACATATATATTTGGACCAGCACCCTAACCCAAACCTTTGCACGTTAAGAACCCACTGCAGTGACTGCACTATTCGAATAAGAGTATAGGGGGAAACCCCGGTGTAGTGGACCACCTGCATTCCCCAACCAATTATCGGGAGGAGTGGGCTATGGGTCATAGTTCTGTGTACGCGCCCTTCTTGGCGACCCAGATTGGCTGGCTCCTCCATTGCGCCTTTAAATGTCTTTGGCAGATATATGGCGCTATGCAAATGCTGTGCATCATCATCACCTTTCTTAATTAGAATGATATTTTTGCTTATAACAACATGCTATATTTTGACTAGCACACTTACTAGGGTGAGATTTCTTGAGGAAAACCGCTTGAAGGGTCATGATCGTGATCTAGGGCGGATCCAGGATTTTCCTAAAGGGGGAGGGGGCACACTTTCCAACGAAAATTTGACAAGCAAAAAAAAAGTTCCTCACTTGTTTATAATAATAATAATAATAATATAGGATTTGTATAGCGCACATATCCACCTTGCTATGTCCTCAGAGCGCTCCTATATTACCCCGGCTAAGCTAGTCTACCGATTCTGGTGCGCACAGCTTTTTGAGGAATTACTTCCTGCCGGTACCCATTTATCTCCCCTGGGTCGGGTGCAGCACAGTGTGGATAAATTTCTTGTTGAATAACAATATTAATAATCATATGCATTTATATAGCTTCATCTATCTATTCTATTCCGAGGCGCATTGTTTATTTGTATTATTATTACCCCGGCTTTAGCTCGAGCTGCCTTTCAGCGCTCAGTGCATTCAAGAAATTAATCCTGCCGGGTACCCATTCACCTCACCTGGGTTGAGTGCAGCACAATGTAGATTCATTTCTTGCTGAAGGAAATTACGCCATGGCTGGGATTCGAACCCACGACCCTCTGTTTTAAAGTCAGAAGACTAATCCAATGGGCCACAACGCTCGACAATGAAGGAAAACACACCATGGCTAGGAGTCGTTCTCACGACCCTTATGAGCGACATAATTATTCCTATTCCAAATATTTCTTGTTACTTTCAAAAGGGGTTGGGCACACTTGTGTATGAACGGCATATTTACATTAAAAATATTGACAATGATTCACTGATCGTGATCATATCTATCTACTGACTAGTGAGTACTGTCACATTAAAATTTACACATTGCATTTCGTCAAAATATTGCTGAGGTTGGATTTCTCTGTTGCCATTCATTGTCAAACTCTCCCAAGTTAACCGATGCTGTTTGTTCTTGCCGTTTAGATCCACGTTTGGATGACATGGAGTACGAAGGGACTACAGCGCTGATGAACGCTGATCCTCTACCCGCCTTTGTCAGGGTGCTCGAAGCTCACTGCTCCACCATACAGGATGAGTTCCAGGAGGTTGATGACATCATCGAAATAGAAGGTTTTGAGCATGACGAGGAACGAGGCAAGGTAAGCACACATGACATTTAACACTCCATGCATTTTATTTTATGTTCCGGGAAATAAGGAAAGATATTATTGTGAGCCTTTGACATGATATATTTTTTTCTTCATATTTAAACAGCTAAATCTTCATCAGAAATATAATAACAACGCAAACAATATACAAATTTCACCATCCTTGAACTACGCATATCCGGTTTTACTACTGAAATTTTTCTTGAAAAAGAAGAGAAACTACCCGGAAACTGTGTAATGCATTGTCAAGTCCAGACAGAAAAATAACCGAACAATAAGAAATCACCCCTTCTGATAAGTTATTTTGATCTCCGAAACAGCTCCTGGTCGGGAAATGCGGTAAAGCGCAAATAAAATATTCTGAGGAAATGGATACGTGCGTATATTCTACCATGTTATCACCCACACTTCATCGAATGACTCAACTCAAAGACCAGAAATTCCCTCAGGTAAGATTTCTTTAATAACTTTTTTTGCATTCAAGAAACAACTCAAATGTTGAAATACACAGTTTAAGTCAGTATAATCACAATACATTAACATAATCAGAATTTACGTTTATATAATCAGAATTATAAGTTATAACAGGTTGAAGGTGCCTGGTTTCATTGAAAATTGAATATATTTTTTCTCCTCCAAATAGAAAAATTGAATCGAGGAGCAATGTAAAACGGTATGCTTATCTATATACAAATATAATACATCTGCACATATATCATAAAATATATAAGACATTAAGATTCGTAATAATGTAAAGACAATACAATGAAATTAAAGAATAGGCCGTTCTAGAAATCCTCAAAAAAAGAGATAACCAATAATAATAGGCCTAATGATATAGAAAATGGTTCACACTTATGAAGCAGAGTACTGGAGTGCGACGCAACAGACACACCAAGAGACCTGTTAAAAAGGAAGAAGTAAATGAAGCATTTTCTGGGGCGTCACCACATTTTCCCTATTTTTTTTCAAATCACTTAGAGAGTACGAATTCCAGATGAGACGAAGGCATTTTCCGAAAGAACATTCAAAGAAGAAATGGTACTTCACCTGAACTCGTATTCCATCGATAAATGCATCGTAGCCACTCGGGATGGTGATCCTCACATCTACTCCATTCCAGTGGACACACCCATCAAATTCACCCATGAGCCAATCACAGGGACGGGGAAACGCATCCTCGAAGCGCTACCATCCTTGTATCCCTTGGTTAACACGAGCTGGGGGCTGGTAGATCCAACGCAGGGGGCGCTGATGCCACACATGGAGACCATTCCTCAACCTATTCCAGGTGTCCTACAAGCATGGCTTACCTGTGAAGAAGGTACTCTTCATAATGATGTGGGGGTATTCAATTGATTTTTAATTTAATTTCAATTTTCAATTAATTTCAATTTATATTATTTCATTTTCAACAGAAAAAAGTAATGTGGTCGAAATTAATACAATACAGAAAAAATAAATTTTGGCATGTACAAATTTTTTTTATCTATAAGTAAAAGTAGAACAAAACAGAGTATTATATAAGCAAAATATCATAAACATTATAAAAAAAAATCTGAGAAAATGGAGGGATCCACTAAAAAGCAGTGCTTGTATTGTGTGGACCCCTCTAAACAATTATTCTGAAATTGCCTACGAAGACGGACACGGAGGTGACAAAACAGAGAACAGCAGAACAACAACAAAGAACAAGAAAAAATGGAAACACTCACAAGGGATATGATAATAAAAGGGAAAAGAGACAAAGAAAGATGATAAAGCAGGACTTCAACAAAAATCATTAATATAAGTGATAGATAATAAAGGACCTTACAGACTACCCTGTGGGACTCCGCAATTTATATTTCGCATATTGGATGTAAAGTCGTTTAATACGTACTGACGTCTATTGGATTAGTAGCACCTGAACCACTCCAAGGCCTTCCCACGCACCCCATAGTGAGCGAGTTTACGTAATAATATATTGTGATTGATTGTGTCGAAGGCCTCGGAGAAGTCCAGGAAGATACCAACCATGTGTGAAGAGTTGTCGAGAGCATGTGCCACTTTGTTAATAATATTCAATAAGGCATGTTCAGTATTTCTGAAGCCAAACTGGTAATCGGAGAATATAATGTGTGCTTTCAAAAAGTTAATAGTGTATGTACTGATGTATGAGGCTGGATGGGTGTGTGTGTTTACTTGTACATATCACATCGTCCTATGTACTGTATTTCAGTTGGGGTATCCCGACGCCCTTTTCAAAACATCACTTTAAAGTAGGAATATTGCCCTGCCAGAAGAATAGCAGGTCAAATTTAACTGCTTTGGTGACATTTTGAAATTTTGAGATTTTGAATTGTCATTCAAATGGAATAAATAAATGTTTATATGAAAAAAAATGTCTAAAAATGACATTCGGACAAATCGCCAGTTGAATAATTGCATCTTGATTCTTATTTCCATTGTTACTTTGTTTTAGTCCTCTCAACGTGATCAGTGTTGACCAGAAACTGTCTAAAATGAGAAAAAACTAAACTAAATATTAATTGCGCATTCATGCCCACTTGTTTATGAGATATTTTAGTCTTTTTCTATTTATCTAGTATGTAAAAATACGAGAAATCTCTCTATCTTTACAATCTTTTCAATATAGTCGTCTTTGAACATATAGCCTATAAGTATTCATGGATGCTTACTTTCGTTAAGTTAGTTTGGTTTCTTTTTCTAATTAAATCATTTCGATAGATCAATTCTCGTTTTCAGGGAAGGATTACGCTTGTAATATGGCAGAGAGTCGATTGGATGATCTCAAAGAAGAAGTTGTGGTTGCACACAAAGAAATGAGAAGAATGAAGGCAGATTTGGATTCCTTGAAGAATAGGAGAACTGCCCAGGAGAGACCTACAGATCCATCAGCTCCGATAGTACCACCAAGACTGAAATGCGATGACAAGCCTCCAGACATCCCTGAAAGACCACCTGCTTCCTCTGAGCCTCCTAAGTTACCCCCTCGACCGACTGACAACATTAACATGATTAAAGCACGTATCAATAGCGATGTAGCTTCCGACTCGGATGAGTAAGTTCTTTACGACAGGCAAACGGTGCCATTGTAATTTCAACATAAGTATCTCCAAATTAAGCCTGGTACTGTGTGTCCAGATAAGGTTTAAATATCAAGTATATTAGACACCAATTTATATATTTGGCATGCGTGTGCTTAAATTTGGTCGAACGTATTACCTTAGTTTGGAGTTGGGCCAGCGTAGGCCTATATCAGTACGACTTGTTGCACTGTAGGTCATCCATATTTCCTCACCTCGGACACGTACTTGCCATAGTTCAAAGTAAATAGTTTAACTGTAGGTTTACAACAAGTAGGATGATATACACAACAAAAAAGTAAGTCCACCCCCCTAAATCAAATTGCTGTAACTCTTAAACCGAATTATTTTGAGATATGATATTTCATGGGTGGTTTTCTATACTCATTAAGCAACTCCTGGGAAAAATGAGATTGATCGGTTGAGTCATGCATGAGTAATTCAAGATTCAATTAGAAATGACCATTTTTGAAAGTCACAAGAGTAGTTTTTCAGATTGTGCAAATACAAAGTTGGGCAAAAATTGTTTTTAGGTGAATTTTATGGTGTTATGCTGTTTTACTATACATCATTTAACCACTTCAGACCAAATTTTGATATCGTATGTTCATGGTTGAGTGAGGACGATGTATTGCAGCCCCCCACTTTTTTCCATACGCAAGTACAAAAATGTAATACGATTGTGATTTTTGGCATGGTCAGCCCCCCCCCCACTTTGAAAATTGCCCTGCGGCCCCTGTATTGTGATCATCATAGGGTTTTGTTTTTTTTTCTACAACTTGTTAGATCATGTTAAAATTTGAAAATGTTGATGGCTCCCCCGATTAAAGGCCCCTCCCCCATTTAAAATTCTGGATCCACCACTGATCTGTCCATACATTCAACTGACCCTGAGAAATTGTTAGGAAAAGAATACATTTATGCAGTATAAAGAGTATTCATTCCTAAGTTTTCGAATGTGCTCGCTCAGCCATGAAAATAATTAAAGTTCGGAAAGTGTTTGGTGATAGAAATGATGGATGATAAAAACAACTGCAATTAAAGACACATTTGATACCAAATTTGCCCCCAATATTCACTTTATTAACCTTTTAAAATGAGTCTGTGATATTGAAAATACCAATTTTCCCACTTTGATGCGTACTCACTCATCCATAAATAAACAAAATCGATTTCACTTTTGCACAGAATTCTGCCCATAGGTTGATAAACATTACTGCCAAACGACATTGCTAAAGACAGCCTTGAAAAAAATTCCACCATATTAAATAAGGGGTTACGTATGCTTAAACATATGCACCCATAATGTAAGTCTATGAGAGAGGAAGTCAAAATTTTAACAAATATGAAATGAGGGTTTGTTTCATGGACGGTTTTTGTTACTTCTGCCAACAGTTATTTCATGAAACTTCGCACATGGCTTCAGAGTAACGCTATCCAAAAGGTGCGCACACCAAAATAACCATTTGATATGACACAGAGTGGGGCCAAGGCCTTGAACTTTCTTCTCATTTGCATAATTTTCGTATATTGTGTGCTCACTAATGCATTTAACATCGGGATTTTCATAAAAATCAAATCAAATGAACTGTGCAAGGAGTTTTGTGACAGATATCCATAGTTACAAATTGCATTTTTTCCGATAACGTAAAAAAGAGCTAGATCATATTCCACATGTTCATTCAAGCGTAAATGTTTAATTTGACACCTTTGAATCATTGAAGCATGTTAATTGGTCATGAACATAACGAAAAAGTTGAGAAAAGATCATTTTCAGTTACCAAAATGAAGCAATACTTGCCTACGATATTTGAAAATCGCATTTTTTGTTTCCAATAAATGTTCATTGAACCGTGAAACGATGAATATTGTTGAAGATAGTCTTCTCCAAAATAACTGTCATCATATTCTGGCATTTTTATTGCTAGAAATGTGTAACAAGTGGAATGCCTCTGGCCGTCTCACCTGCATCACGCGGTTCAATATAGCAGCAGTGCTGACTTTGAATACTACTCTAACTCGCACAAGATGTTCAGTGATACATGGTTACTCTTATGTCCACTTTTTATGAACTAGACCAATAAACTTACAGAGATATGATGGTTATTCAACAAAAAACCCCAAACATGGCCAAAGTTCATTGACCTTACATGACCTTTGACCTTGATCATGTGACCTGAAACTCGCACAGGAAGTTTAGTGATACTTGATTACTCTTATGTACAAGTTTCATGAATCAGATCCATAAACTTTCAAAGTTATGATGGTAATTCAACAGATACATCCAATTCAGAGAAAGTTCATTGACCTTTGACCTTGGTCATGTGACCTGAAACGCGCACAGGATGTTCAGTGATACTTCATTACTCTAATGTCCAAGTTTAATGAACTAGACCAATAAACTTTCAAAGTTATGACGGTATATCAACAGACACCCCCGGATTCGGCCAAAGTTTATTGACCCTAAATGACCTTTGACCTTAATCATGAGACATGAAACTTGCACAAAATGTTCAGTGATGCTTGATTACTATTATGTCCAAGTTTCATGAATCAGATCCATTAACTTTCAAAGTTATGATGGGAATTAAACATATATCCCCACTTTCGGCCAAAGTTCATTGACCCTAAATGACCTTTGACCTTGGTCATGTGACGTGAAACTCATGCAGGATGTTTAGTGATACTTGATTAACCTTATGTCCAAGTTTCATGAACTAGGTCCATATATTTTCTAAGTTATGATGACATTTCAAAAACTTAACCTCAGGTTAAGATTTCGATGTTGATTCCTCCAACATGGTCTAAGTTCATTGACCCTAAATGACCTTTGACCTTCGTCATGTGACATGAAACTCTATTAGGATGTTCAGTAATACTTGATTAACTTTATGGCCAAGTTTTATTAACTAGGTCCATATACTTTCTAAGTTATGACGTCATTTCAAAAACTTAACCTCAGGTTAAGATTTGATGTTGACGCCGCCGTCGGAAAAGCGGCGCCTATAGTCTCATTCTGCTTCGCAGGTGAGACAAAATCCAATTATAGCAAATTTGGACTTGAGTTTATTCACCCGTGAAATTTAGCTAAAAAAGTTGTATCGTCTTTTAGAAAGTACCTTTTACAAGCCTTCTGACTATTTTTCATGATGAGAATGTGGAATTAGTTCCAATAAAATGGAATCAAAGTCATGATATTTTGCTTGTGACTTTTGAAAAGTGACATTTTTGCCTTCTGACGGTGCTAACTGAAGCAGGACGTAAGATACGTCCACGACATGTACTCAGAGGGTAGCTTATAAAATTACCTACACGCTCATGTAAAAATATATCAAAAACTCGCATTGGTTCAGAAATTATTGATGTTTGTTTAGGGGGGGACTTACTTTTTTTGTTTTTGTGCTGAAATTGTGCTTTAGTATTTTGATTTTGTGCTGAATTTGTGCTTTAGATTCACGGGTCATTCATTAAATTTGACACGTAATATAATATAGAGGATAGAGCTGACTTTCAGAACGAACCTGAGACCACAGTTCTCTTGTTCCTTGCATGCTTTATTCCCATTCATTATCGAATTTTCATGAATATTCATGAGTTTCAAGGTATATGAAGCAGGATCGGATCCAGCCTTTGCCAACAGGGGGGGGGGGGTTCAGACATATATTCCCCGATCGGCCGCTCGAAGATGATTTGTTGTTTCTTTGAAAGGTAGTCATAATAGTTACTTCTTAGCTTTATTCTTATCATGGACCTATTAGTAGATTCATGTTCTTATAGTTCAACATGAATATATAATAACATATCATAATCCTTATTTATATAATGCGAGCGCGGAGCGCGTGCTAAATTTTTTTGGAAATCTTATGTATTTTTTCCTGAAAATTTGAACATTCTGGGGAATGTTTTTTAATCCTGAAAAAGATATGTATGCAACTAAATAATTACTACAAACACGAAGCGCGAAAAGAAATGAACTGATGGAAAAGTACCTGTTAAAGACTGCATGCAGTGAAGATGTTGCATATTTCAAAGTTCAAATAATGCGAGCGCGAAGCGCTGGCTGAAATTTTTTGACAATTTTACCTAAATTGAAATTCTATGCACTTTATGTAACTTAAACAGAATAAATGTATAGCTAAACAATTGATGCGAGCACGAAGCGCGAGCGGAAAATTTCGAGATTTAGACCTACTGAAAGAGACACTCTATTCATGTTTTGTAAATCATGAAAAGGATGAGTAATTGGGGATCTTCCTAACATTAATAATGCGAGCGCAAGGTGCGAGCAGAAAATGTTTATATGTACGTTTTGAGCTGATCAAAAGTTAAGGACTGCTTGCAGCTAGCCATGAAGACGTTACATATTTCAACAGTCAAATAATGTGAGCGCGAAGCGCGAGCTGAAAATTTTTCGACATTTCTACATAAAGAATGGAAAATTTTAATCAATTTTTGTAATCGTGAAAAGGATAGCTATAGAACTAAAAAAACGATGCGAGATGTAGACCTAAAAACGGGGCACTCTATTCATGTTTTGCAAAATCATGAAAAAATAGTAATATGGGATCTTCCTACATTAATAACGCGAGCACAAAGCGCGAAAAGAACATTTTTGATATTGTGATCAGAAACTGGATAATGATTAAAATAGAGTACAAATTGAGTATCTGAATCAACGTGAGAGCGCGTGCTTCATATTTAGACCTAGAATTTAGGCATTCTAAATAATTCTAAATCTTTTATCATGAAAATCAAAGCGAGCGCGAAGCGCGAGCTTGAACTATTTGATATTCCGATTTGAAAAAAAAGTAATTTCAGACCTATATTTCAAACACTTTGTAGGAAAATTGTGAGGTGGATATGGATGGCACTTAATAAAGAGCTGATTTTTCATTATTATTTTGAGTTTTGACATAGGACTGGGACATCCTTAGGTCATGTCATCATATGAAAATGATGACTATCTTTCTATTCCTCTTGCTAAGCGCGAGATGAAACAAAAGGGACAATTAATTATTGAATTAATATCTTATTCATTAATGCCTAATGAGGGCGCGAAATCTGATGATATTATGGCCTGAAAACTGGACATTTCAAGCACTTTTGTTCTTATAAATATGATGCATTAGTTGATATATCTTTAACCATTAATCCGAGCGCAAATTGCGAGCCAATTTTTTTTTTATAAACTGTCATGAAAAGGGGATTTTATGTAGTTTCTTGTATAATCAATATTGTGACATACATAACTTGCCGATCAAAATGCAAGCATGCCGCGCTAGCTGATTCGTTTTGACAATCAGACCTGGAAAACGATATTTTGAAAACTTTATGGAATACACGACAAAAATAAGTACCTGATAAATCGAAATTTGCGAGCGCGCAGCGCGAGCAAAAAAGGTTAATATTCAAACCATAAAACTGAAAATTTTTAAAGAGCACAATTTGAAAATCACAAAAAAATAATGAAAGTTCGATTTCCGAGGTGAAATATGTTTTGTATATTGACGTCCAAACTTGATATTCAAATCCATATTGAACAACATATTATAACATATATAAAATCACGAAACAGGCAATGCGAGCGCGAAGCACTAGCAAAAATTTTATATACAATTGTAGTGACATGAAAGATTCTTTTAAGCTATTTTCCAAGTCTTCCCCTTATTTTATTCATTCGTCTTCCTCCTCTCCTGTTTCCTCCTCTCCCTTTTTTTTCTTTCTTTATTTCCTTCTCTTCTTTTTTTTGGCTCCGACAATAGGGGGAGGGGCCTGGATCCGCCTATGTGAAGGTCCAATAGGTGCTTACGTGATATAAGATAATTTCAGTGTAGTGGAATAGTAAAAAAAATATTCAGAGCTCTCGCCGAGTCTTAAACTAACAGAACAGCCATTTGTCTATATACCTGGCAATCCTAGTGAGGTAACGGCGCAGACACCCATCAGATTCTGCTGAGCGCAGTGACAGAGCGGACTGTTGCAGAATTTGGATAATATTATCGATATCAATCATTCAAAATTAGAGAGGGGATATACAACAGATATACCATGCGTTTTTTTTCAAAGCTATTATTGTGAAATATCCTCGGTTGGCCCGGTAACATTAATAATTTCCAATTAGCTTCGCCCATCAAACAAAAAACTAATTGTCAATCCAACATCGGATGAACAATTCCCCAATATCAATGTCTGATCTGATTATTCGTGTGTTTTTATAATAATAATTGTAATCTTTACCTTTGTTATCACTACGATATCATTAATGTTAGTATTTTTATTATCATTGTCGTTATCATTCTGATTGCTCTTCATACGTCTCAATTTTTTCAGCTATGAAGACGTGGATCTGACCACAACGACGTTACCTCCCGGTGCGTCACCGAATATTTTGAGGGCAATTAAAGATGTATTAGCCAAGAAAGAGCAGGTATGAAAATAACTTTACTGCTTTGTTACCCACCCCTCTTACACTGACACGTTTCAAAAGTCTATATTATATTCTTCATAGTCTAATGTAACATTTCGAATCATAATGGTTTACTAGTGGAGCGTTGTGGCCCAGTGGATAAGTCTTCTGACTTTGAAACAGAGGGTCGTGGGTTCGAATCCCAGCCATGGCGTAATTTCCTTCAGCAAGAAATTTATCCACACTGTGCTGCACTCGACCCAGGTGAGGTGAATGGGTACCCGGCAGGATTAATTCCTTGAATGCATGAGCGCTGAGAGGCAGCTCAAGCTAAAGCCGGGGTAATAATGATAATAACAACGCGCCTCGGAATAGAATACTTCTAGATAGATGGCGCTATATAAATGCCTATTATTATTATTATTAGTAGTATTAATGCAATCATGAATATATTTTCCAACATCACGGTTAACCATTGCAGCCGATTACATGTATAACCATTATGGCATGTATTTATCAATGTTTTGAAGCGAAATTAAGTGTCATTTTTTTAAAATTTCATCAATTATCACTTTTGATTGACCACTAAACAGGAACTTCAGGAGGAAAGACAACGGGTGGAGTTTTGGAAAAGCAAATGCAAGGTACGTGTTACTATGATTTTAATACCTTTTGTGGATCCTTTATAATCTCATAGTATCAGAATATTTCAAAAACATAGGTGCAGCATCTAATGTTAACAGATTTTCCTCAATAATATTTTTGCCGATTATTTAAATGTTGTACGGGTGCACATGAAGGGGAATTGGATGCAAGGGGAAAATGTGCCCTTCCCCACTCGACCCAAAATTGTGCGCAAGTAGTATATACCCTTTAATGGGCAGTGCATACTTGACCTCTCTTCTGCACCCTTGCGCCTTCAGAAGTGAGGACTCACTTGGGGACTAAACGCCTCTTTGGCAGCAGGTTTTTCAGGCAACAACAACCCTGTTTTATCGAGAAAATTAACAAACCAAATGAATTAATTTCCTATTAATTTCCTATGCCCCCAATTTCGAAATCATGAGTCCACCCATTATCTTCACCACAGTTAAGAATTTTTTTAAAATTTCAATCGCTCTCATTAGCCCTAGCTGTGAGATTAATTCATGTGGGACATTATTTTACGATGTTGATTTCATTAGAATAGGTCTTATAAATTCCATATTAAGGAGAGATATGAAGACGACAGTTTTCTTTCCTTCCAGGCCTTGGAAAATCGAAATATTTCAGCAGTATATGAAGAACTGCCAGATTTTCCTGATGAAGCAACCAACCATGAAGAACTCGATGAGGACAATTACCTTACACCATGTACACCTTCCTGCAGTGCATCGCCATCACATTACCGAGCTCCTGCTCATAATCCACCACGGGTTGCTGCTCCTCGCCGTCAGGCTCCCGCTCCTCGATCCCTTCACCAGTGGACAGTAGCAGAAGTGGGAGACTTTCTGCGGCTGCATGGCATGGGACAATACCTGGAAGTTTTCCGAAAGAACGATGTCAATGGTTCTTTGCTTTCTGACCTCCAAGAATGTCACCTTTTGGACCTGACCATGACCAAGCAACATGCTTCGAAACTGAGAAAGGAACTAGATAAACTCCACGAGCACGTTTTACCACTGCATCGATAGTAAAATATAAAAAATGTATATAACAAACCAAATCAATTAAATGTAAAAAGATGACCATAGAATTAAGCTCCCCATTAAAATGGCATTATTTTTACGATAAAGGTTTTGCACAATATAACCTACTCGTTCCTAAAGCGATTCGCCAAGTCATACATCAATGAGTAAGAAAACACACGCAGCTATTACTAGTAGTTTGAAGTTTCGAAAATAAAATCACCAAGACCATGTTTATCATAATTTGGCAACGTTCTGAATAGGTGGTGCCGAATTTGAAATCCCACCTCTATCAGGTTGGGAAACGGCGTAAATGTATACTCAGGTATTAAAACTGACCGTTATGATTTGAATCACTATTTCTCTTCAGAAAAATCTAGTCTATCGACAGGTGTGATACACATTTCTGTTTATCTATCTATCTAGAGAAAGAAGGAAAGAGAGAAGAATGATAAAATTGAAAAATAGAATTTTAACAGAGCCCTTGTCCACTAATAATGGACGCTAGTGGTTTAGGGGTTGTTTGTCAATTTATTGTCTATAAAAACTTGACAAAAATACGTCTACCACTTATGACACTCCTCCTATTTTCTTGGCACATATTTTCATATTTTTTCATATTTTTTCTTAATTAGAAAAAAACCGGTAATACAGATTTCTCCTTCCTTTTCCTTGTTTTTTAGATTTTTACTAATACCCTGTTTTCTCCTCGCTTTTCCTTTAATTTTTATTTCTATTCAGTACTTGAAAATCATAGGGGCGTTTGTCCCTTGCCTCTATCAGTGCCATCCATGTGGCGATCATAATAGATCGTTGAAGAATCTTATTCCACTATCACCTTCACAATGAACAAGATAATAATATTTGTATCTAATTTTCAGCGCAGTAATGTCTTTTTATGCACTTGCACTTACACTGTGTTTATGAAGAAGGAAGTAAAGCAAGTTGAAAAGATATTGTCACATGTCAAAACTTCGTCCTTGAGTACTGTTGACACGGCCGAAACTATAGATCCACTTAGCAGAGTGCCAACTGCGCGAACAAGAAGGAAGAGAGAGGGAGAGAGAGGGAGAGAACTTGAGAGTAGAACTTGAGTAGGAAGTATTGAACAGACGCACACCCTTTGTCTACTGAATTGCATTCTCGGACGATCGTGCCTATATTGCTTTCATCTGATTATCTTTTAGAACCTAATTTCTATTTGATTTTAAATGGACAATACACGAAAGACAGACTAAAGGTGTTCAGAGTGAAGTTCATTACACGAAACAAACCGTCACCGATAATGTTCTCTCGAGTAATGAAGCCAAAGAGAAACGATTTCCAGCCCAATGACATAATGGCTGATGTCAGGCTCAAATTCAGCGACCTTTCTCCTGATCTCTGTAGGACCGAACTTGCAAGATTCGTCCACCAGAAGAGACTCCCAGTGGCTATCAGGATGAAGAAAGCCTTTTCTGTGAGAGGATCACCTGTAGTTTTACACAGTGGAGAGTTGCTTTTTCTTTGTTTTGGGGTCAAAGTTCCTTTGGCGCATGTGACGCTTTCAGACAAATTGGAATATCGTCTTCCTCTTCATTCCCACCAACTTTACCAGCGTCTACCTCTTGGTAAGTGCTTGGACCTCGAAAACACACTGATAGATGCTTCGTGCGCTAGAGGCATTTTTTTCGTCAGTATGTGTGTACGTCAATATTATATGGTGTATTTAGTCAGACTATACGCCTCATGAATGTTCATAGTGACATGAAACGTTAGTATACGGCGTAATTTCGGACCAGCTAGATTGGTGTGGCTCAAGATATTCTTTTTAAAATTTAACTTCAGGCAAGATTCTGAAAAAATGCAAGTCCAAGATTTGTAGTCTGATTCAAATCCTCCAAAACAGCCTGGTGCACAAGACAAGTAATATAATCGCATCCAGTCCAGGGGAGCGTTTCATAAGAGGACTTGTCAGACGTTTTATCCGACAAGTCCTATTTCATCCGACAGTTGCCATAGTAACACTGCTTCCTATCCAATACAAATCAAGGAACGATGTCAGATCTGACAACTTGTCGGACGCTTCCCTGGCGAGGCTGCGCGTATGTGGTTTGTGCCTATATAAAAAATCATGCGCGTGACATGCATGATCTTGCTCAAATCGTGGTTTGTGCCGCTAAAAATAAGCAACTTCTTAAATGCATACATGCGCTTCATTTCAAATGTTGATAGAATATATACGAATTGTAGGCAAAATTTTGTTAAAGAATAGAATGTACACTTTAAATTGGTATAAATGATAAATTATTGATTTGGTTTCTTTCAAAGAGCGAAGTTAAGAGGTTCTGAAAAACATTCAAACTTTGAACGCGATTACATGTATCTTGAAATCATGGTTTGGAGAATAGCTGAGTTTTTCGCCAGTTCGTAAAATCACTGACGATCTTATGGTATTAGCTATTGCTCAAAGACATTAACCATTCCCATTTTACAAAAAAAATTACATATAGGCTCCCCTATCAATAAAATATTGTTTCAAATGGACTTTGAGACATCAAATAATTTATCACGATTTGTAGTTTCCAGCATTCGTATTTGGGAACATTAAACGGTTTATTGGCACATAATTCGCACGTGTTGCGAAATTCTAATTATCTCTTTTTTCTCTCTCTCTCTCTTCTCATATAGTTTAAATAATCGTAATTGTCTTCATATAAAATGAAATAAAAATGATAAAAGTGTAGATATATGTAGGCATACCGAATGGTTAGACATGAATAATGTGAAATGGTGACGCAAATTCATACTCTGCTACAAGCTAAAGGAATATAAGCGTTAAAAGAAACAAGAATAAGATTGTGTGGTTCCTTCTTATATTCCGCATTTTAAAGTGGCACAATGTGATTTGAAATTCATGAACACCATTCATTTCTTAATAAATACTAGCATAAAATGCGAGCTGAATTTTTTGATATAATATATTATTACATTATTGACCTTTAAACAATGGATAAATTTTGCCATGAACATGAATGCATTATACAAGTACAATATATCTGTGGCTGAAATGTCGACTCCCCCTCCCTTAAAATGGATGTAATTTGTCTTTAACAGCAGTCCACTCCTAGCGCCCCATTAAAACATATTTCTGAATTTTGGCGAATCCTTCAAAGGGCATGCCACTATTTCGATTAACTAATATAAAAGTTTGCATTAAAACAATTTTGATGTGGATGATGTAAAATAGAAAAGTTTGTTATTAGATAGATTTTGAATATTTACCTGAACAATAATTTATGTTGATCAGGAACCAGGTTAAAATAAATATCTGAGTATCTTTTTTACTTTTCTTTTTACTTAAAACCTCCTTCAAAATATAGAATGAGCCTAACATTATAGGATATTAATATTTTTATCTTGCTTTTTTTAAATCGATTCACTGAATTTGTAAGGTAAGTGCTAAAATTCGCAATTAATGTTGTTGTTAAATATGATGGTGCTCTTTACGCGCCAGTAGCTTTTGTCAGTAAGACGTCATTAGCAAAGGAAAGTCAATTTGACGTCATACCATTTGGTGACAATTATATAGCATATTAATAAAGATTAGTCACCATTCACCCATTATATTAGTAGGTCCTACAAAATAACATATCTTCACTGAACAACAATTTAATACATATAAATATATAATTAACAAAGAGCTACATGATTGTTCTTTAAAAAGGGCATGCAAGTTAACCAAACGGCTAGTTGCTTTAAGAAGAGCTTGATTCCAAAAGTGGCATAAATCCACTTTTGACCAAATTGATCTTTTTTTTTTTAATTCAGATATATGTATCTTAGACCTGAGAATCAAATGCACCATATCGCATTTTATTATTTTTTTTTGGGGGGGGGGGACTTGGTAAAAAATGATTTCAGTTTTATTCCAAAAGCAGCTAAATCCAAAACATTTTTATTCCATTTTAAAAATTAGTTTGTTTATCAAAAAACAAAATAAAAACATCGCCGACAGAGGGCCCTAGCTGTCTAAAAGTCTGTATGTAAAGTCTGTTTTATGATAATAATCTTCCTCTAATTAACCTTTGAAATAATCTTTTATCCCATTTGAAATTTATCTCTTTTACAATTATTATGTGCAAAAGAGATTATTTCTATTCTATTCAGGGAAAAAAGTCATCCTTTACAAAGTATTTTTTTCTTTGTTATTTTGTCGTTTGATATGGGTTTTTTTCCTTTGCTTTCACATTGTTATAGAAGAGAAATTTGGCAGTTTAATTTCATTTGTAATCATTTAAAAAAAGATTTGTAATCTCATTGATATATTTATTTGTTTGATTGTTTATTGATTGTATACCTGAAAAGAATCTTTATTTATATGAATTGTGATTGTAAACTTATTGATTTGAAAGAGGAAGAAAATAAAATATTATTAAAAAAAAAGTAAAGTTTCCCCAAAAAATGACTGTTGGAAAAAAAATGAATAAACACTGATTTATAATTGGTATGTTGTGTGATATTTAAAATGGTGACATGACCTCTTTGTCATGTTAATCAAATAACTGCATTGCGTGAGTAGTCATTTTATGTATTATCCAGCAGGCAAATCTGTTAATGTAAATACGACTAGTTCTCACGACCGGCAATGCCTTTGGGATAAAAATGGTTTATCAAAACAAGAATACAATCAGTATTATAAAACATAATATACATCATTTTCACTCGGGTATAGAAATGATGAACTGTTAACCTTTGTAACTATTCAAGGGCCATATGGGCCATTTGTCTGAACATTTCCAAAGGTACCTATCGTGGTTTTATTTATTTTTTGAAGTCATATCCTAGATAATTAAATGCAATTTTAATTCAAGGTTTCTTTAAAAAGGTGAGTCGCAGCCGCATGGCTGAATTGGTCGTGTATACCATGGGTGTCGATCGGTATTCTTGGTTGGGGGGGATGATTGACACAAATTTTCTTGTGAATGGGGATCTTTCAACATTACCCCCATGCACTAAAATCACAAGTTAGGACATTTGGGAGTGGTTGATATGCATGGTGTTCTTGGAAATTTCTTCGTTGTTGCAGTGTACTGTACTAAACTCATACGAAAGAAAAAATGACAAAAATCGTCTCGACCATGTACGAAGTAATTTGTTTATTGAGCATAATGTATACAACTTCTCTCTTAAATCTAACCCGACTGGCAAAATCTTTTTTCTTCTTTATAATGCATGATGATAAAAATGCAGATTCCGACAAATTAAGACTAGCACAAATGACAAACTGTGTGGCTTCTCGTGCGCTATCGGGCTTACCGTCCTTCCTTAGACGATTTTAACCCCGTTTTTTGACGTTTTAAACCTTTATATGTGCATGAAACAAAAACAAACATAAAAACAATCAAAACTCAACTGTCATGTTATGATATTTCTCCAACATTTTCTTGAACCATCAGTGTGTAATATCAGCTAGTATATGTGTTGAAATGAAACTTACGTACCGCATGAGTGTGCTCATATACAGTGCGTATCAAAAAAAAAGTTTACACTTAGAAAAAGTCCTGTAAAATTGTACATTTGTAATATCCTTAAGATTTTTCCACATTATAACATTGGTACTGATCCATTTAAGCAAATGACGATATAATTGTTGAAAAATATTTCCGCTTGAGTGAGCACCACTTACTTTTGAAAAGTTAGTGAAAAATTATTTGCGCAGAACTTTGAATTAGTTATGCGAATAAAAGTAGACCTTAATTATGAAGAACACGTGGAATTTAGCTAGTAAAATTGATTTGAAGATATCTTTGACCCCTTTTAACTTGTTTCCTTGCCCAAAACACTTCGAAGAGTGCATTGCGCCCCACCCCACTCCCCCACACACCAAGGCCATTGTGACGATATTTGCTTTTCACTGAGCTGTGATTTACATGAAATGGATTAGGCTTGATTTTCATTGTGTTAATGATTGTCAAGCTTGGGAAAAGTGTGGAGAAACAAGTATTATATGAAATGTAAACCCACTTTAAATGATAAATCCTTAGTGAAAAATGCTGGAGATGCCTGATGTAAACTTTTGTTCAGATTCAGTTATGTCCTCAGATCCAGCTAGCACAAAAATGGTAAAGGTTGTGCTTACTAAGTGTCGAAATTTCAATTTTGGTGGCAAAATTGTTACAAAAGGTTTGAATGTATCCGTTTTATTAAATTGACTAAAAGTGCAAGGGAAATGTATGAGAAATATTTCGCAGGGTAAGTTTGATTTCGCCCTTTCCCCTTGACACAGCGTGAAAACCAGCATTTCTGCGCAGATTTCTGCGAGCTTTACAAAAATGGACAGTGCTCACTCAAGTGTAACATTCTTTCAAGACTTTTACTTTCATTGGATAGATGAGACCCAAACCTAAGATAATATGTGAAAAAAATACCCACATGTTGTATATTTTTTAATTCCCAGGGCTTTTTCAAAGTGTAAACTTTTTTTTGATACGCACTGTAGAATGCAAAACTGTCATCCCTTTCCAAACTCAAAAGAGATTTCTTTTTGCCGAAATAAGAAAAAATCAATCAAGTTTATTTATTCAAGTCCATAACAATAACAAGAATAACATGAAAAAAAACATCCGATGTTCATATCCGAAGATACGCTTTATAGATAAATGAATGAAACCTTTAATTGATTTCACTTATCAAGAAATTGTAAAAATGTGATCATATTATATTGAGCTCACTGAACCTCGGTTCAGTGCGCGGTTTTGAACCTCATACATTATTTGTGTCTATCCTCTCATCTATTTCCTCTTTCTCTCCTGTCCGCTTATCCGCCTTCCTACCGCTTGTTTGTTTACGGCATCAATCACATTTTTCGCGCATTATATTGGGAGGTCATTTCATATATTTTTTTTTCTCCTTTTATACACATTGAATCCAGTTTGCTTGAGTCCACGATGGCATGTGTTCTACCTACGTTCAGCAGCACCCATCCATCTTCTCGGGGCATTCTCCCATCTCTTTCTCTTTTCTTTTTCGGGGGGGGGGGGGGTGGGAAGGGTGGATATATTTTAGGACGGGTTGTTTTGTCCTATACAAACTATATTTTTTGATAACTTCGTATTTATTTTGTGAGTATTATTTCTCTCTCATTTTTTTCTCATTTGATTACATATGTCTGTATTTATACTTTGTTATTGGTTTTGTTATCTATTTTTTGAGGGGCCCACATTGTACAAGCATTGCTTTTTAGTGGGTCCTCCATTTCCATCTTAATGTAATTTCTATTGAAAAATAGTATACTTATTTAAAACCTCCAATGTGTTGCCCAAATTGTGTAAGTGTTTTATACAACATATGTATTATTATTTTGGTTTCTTTGCAACGGATACAAACTTATGTTTATATATGGTATACAATTTGTTTTTGTTTGATGGAAGTGAAATAAATAAAATTGAAAAAAAAACCCTCAAAATTTTCATGAGAGGTATCTGATGGGGTCACATGATAAAATGTTTGATATTAATTACATCCAACCGCATACAACAAAAGCATAACAAAAATGAAGTGATATTCAAAAGGGTTGTAGATTAAATGAGACAAACATCATGCACTTGGATGTGGGGAGGGGTAAATCTGAGAAAAGTTATTTGTACTTTTTAAAGATCTACCCCTCTGGGATTTACGTCCATGGGGTTTTTCTACATTTATCTTGTCATAATTTTACTCCCGTTTATTTTTCCACCCTTTTGAAATAATCGATTTATTCAAATTAATTTATTCACCACTGAAGGGATGGAACACCTTATCAACTAAAGTTGCTTTTCGTCGGGGTCCTTTTATGTCATGTGTTAAAAAATATCATATACATAAACATTTCATTCTTTTTCATCTTGAATCTCCACCCATCTGCTAAAAGTCCTGGAAAAGATTATTTTAATTTAATAAAAATATACACAAATTGCGAGGAAAACAAACTGATTGATGGCATACTATAATCATCATGATCAAACTTTTCATTTTTACATCATTATAATTTTTCTACCCTAAGTTATTGGGGGATGATAATACAGGCCACCCCCCCACTTGAAATATTATGGGGATATATCTCCCCATCCCCCCGTGATCGACACCCATGGTGTATACAAACTACAAACAAAAGACTCATTACCGAGGAAGTGGTAAAATAAGAACAATATAAACAAGTTAAGCAAGTTGTAAAAGATCTTTAAAAATACATGGATATTAAATAAAAGTGATGCTTTCCTCATCCATTTAAAGATTGACATTGCAAATATGGGATTGCTTTTGAAGGAGTAATGGGTTTGTTAATTGGGCATGTCTTTATTCAGGAGATCTATAAAATATGGTATTGGGCTATCGATTTCTTTTACATTTATTGCTGATATGAGTATGTCGGAAATTGATGGTTAAGTTAGTTGGATCCGCCTATAAAAGTCAGAGGGATAATTTTCTTAACGACATTCCAACCAAGTAATCGTCTACATATTTAGACGATTATCTGTATATTTCTGTATATTGACAGGCTTTTTAAGTAAGATTTTTCTCTTCAAAATCAACTTACGAAACTGGGCGCCACATAAAAAAACGCATACAAGAACAATATCAATTTTATTTATTTTGTTTTATTTACTTTTTATTGTAACATAATTCAGGATAAAGATAAAACATGATCAGCCGAGGCTGATCAATACTTCTTGAATTAAAAAATCGAATCTGTAATATTTAGAACTTAACCAACGTCGATTTTTTTTTATATTACAAAATTATTTTCTCCACTGGACAAACGGGATTTTTTTTACATCAAGGATAAAATACATGTAAGAATGAAACAAATAATAATAATGTAATAATTTAATTTCATTTCATTTATTGGTTTTTGCAACATTTTTCATAACAAAATTCTGGACAAGAAAATACATATCTGAAACTTGACATCAAAATAATAAACAATTTTGTACATAAATCCTCAAACATATCTTTCATAAATGAAAATCATTAAGTGGTATTTTCTGTTACACAATAAATAGGGTCGTCACAAAAGCAAAGCTTGAAAACGTAACAACCCTGGAAAATAGCCAAAATAATTAATGTCTACTGTCATTAAACATGCCGGTACATGAGGGACTGGGGGGGGGGGGGCAAGGGAGATGCTTGGTCCTTCGCATGGAATTTTAGAAAATAACACGTTTTGTTGTTTGATTTTTAATTTATACATGTTCAAGATAAAAGTCAATGTCTAATTGAAACAATGATAACAATGGTAATGATTTTCTTTTTTTTTTAAAATTTGTTAGATATTGGTTTAATTGCAATTCTTTTATAGTTCGTTTAAAGGAATAAAATGATCTTGTCAGCTTGAGTGAATCTGGCAATGCATTCCAAATATCAGGTTCATGATGTCTTAGTGTTTTATGTGCAAATAGTGTCCTGGAATTGTTTAAGTGAATAATATTGCATGTTCTTGTTGGATATAAGTGTAAATTGTTATTATATGAAAATAAATCCGTGAATACTGGAGGAAGCATGTCGTAATTATATCTATACATAAACAGTGCTATTTGTAAAGTATTAATATCATTTATCTTACATATTTTCAGACGATAAAAAAGAGGGTCTGTGTGAGAAAGATATGCAGATTTTGAACAAATTCTAACCGCTTTCTTTTGCAGTAAAAGTAAATGATTAAGCCTTGTCTTGCAGCTATTCCCTCAAATGAGGTTACAGTAGTGAATATATGGTAAAATCAATGTATTATAAATCATAACAAGAGATATCTCTGGTAAGATTTTTTTTAGTCTACATAGTATTACAATTCCTCTAGCTACAGAGGAAGACACGTTAATTGCTTATGTGTGGAGTCCATGATAAATGCTTGTCTATTGTGATACCAAGGAATTTTACGTATTCTGTTTTATCTAAAGGCACATTATCAATTTTTATATCTTGTGTAAAATTTTCATTTCTGTGAGATGATTGAAAATGCATAATATGAGTTTTACTTATGTTAAGAGATAACTTATTACATTTAAACCATGATGAAACTTTATTTGATTCTAAATTCATTATATTTATTAATTCTGGTAAGTTCTTATGAGATAACAAAATATAAGTATCATCGGCGAATAAGATGAAAGAAAGAATGGAAGATGAATTTACTATATCATAATGATAATGATATCATAATGATATGTGATGATAATAATATAGAGTATTTATCTAACTTGCAGTACTGAGCAATGATTTATACATAGCCAAGATCTATGAACAGAAATGCAAAATGTGCATAAAGGCAAAGCTGACTTAGTGTAGCGGTGTCCCGGGAGCGGTGTGTTTGAATTTGTCATGACACTTGACCTAGCAAAATGTGCATGAAGATTATATCTGAACAGAAAACATGATAAGAGAACATATCTTTTATTTGCCTACTCCGTTGGAGTGTAAAGCCGGAAGTGCTGGCAACAATTCATTCACTGGTTGCGATCCCGATTGCGTATCTTCTGGGATATTGTTTCCTACCATCTTCATATCATATACCTTTAGTGAAAGCCCAAATAAAGGATAAATCAAAGATGAAAAAGGTAGGCAGAACTTTGACTTTATCTGGGAAGAAAGAGCAAATGAAACAAACAAGGAAGCGACCTACTGAGACGTCATATCCAAAGCCGGTCTGCTTGAATTTCTCTGACTTGCCCGTTGAGGAACGCAGATCGTACCTGTCACGTTTTATCAGCAAAACCACGTTACCAACATGCATTCGGATCACCAAGAATTTCACTTCAAGTAAAGATGCAGCGATTGCTTTGAAAAGTGGTGAAATACTTTTGCTCTGCTTCGTAGTGAAGGTGGAAGTCGTGCATGCTACAATCGGGAAGACTGATTATCGTCTCCCTCTCCACTGCACACAACTACTCGAACCATTACCTATTGGTGAGTCTGTCTAATCGAAATCAGCAATAATAATATCAGTGAATTATGAAATTACCCTTTCATATTTAAAGATGCATGAAGGAATTGAAATAATGTTTCAATACCAATGATATATTTCACCATCTAAATTTACTGACATATTATTGGCTGATGTTGCATTACTCCTTTGTAAAGTTCCAAGATTGACATTGGCATAAAACTATAACCAATATCTATTAAAATTGATTTTTTTAGGCGACAAACATTAAAGTCTCCCTCCCCTGATATATGTACACTGTATTGTATATTTTTCATAGATTTGGAATGCCAGGTTTCAATGTCGAAATAGGCAAATCTCCTTGAAATGCAACCGACATTTTAGGGAGTGACGTCACAGGCACCTATCCGAAGCTATTCTCGCCCCCCCCCCCCCCCCCCCGCATTTGAGCTCAGGTTGAAAGATCAGGTGTCTGCACATGCCCAATTTAACCGAATCCCCTGAAAAAATTGAAATCCCCCCCCCCATTACAAACACCTTGACCAGGTATTGAAGATAAACGACAGTTTGAAATATTCGCGTATTTTATGATTACCAAAGAAAAGAAATATATATTATTTATTATATTTCATTCTATATAGCAACCATTAAATTGCAGTAGCAAATCTTAATCAATTGCCTAACCTTCGATCTCCGGTATCTGTTCTTGGCACTTTGCAAATGAGTTGTTTGAGATTTGATTATAATAATCAAATATTCATCATACTGATATTTGGAAAGCAAATATTTTGTAATGACAGTAATAATGGTATACAAAATGGCAACGATGATAATGTTACTGATAATTATAACGATGATAATATATTGTTAAAAGTAATAATAACAGTAATAATAATAATTACAACAATAATGATAATAACAATAGTAATAATAATGATTACGATGAGAACCATGATAATTTCCATTACCTTACTAGTATATTGCAGTTGTGATTATGTACAGCTCTTTTCAAGTATATGGAGCGACTTTAGGAATAATACAACGCTTATTAAAATCAACCGGCGATCCAACTCCGCCATGCTGGTTTATTTTTATCTTCACAAATTTCAAAATTTTACTTTCTTATTTAAAAGCAGTAATACATTTAACTTTTTTTAAATATTTTTTTTGTCCATAGGCCATGCACCTGGAGGACTCTATATAGCTGTCTTCTTAGATTATTTTATTTTGTATATTAGACTTTTTTGATATTCCGATGTCATTTAAATCTTATCAATTCATTTAAATCTTTATCGCAACTACATATTTTATAACGTTCGATTAGTTACAGATAAAATTGTTGACAGTTATACATTTCATATTTCAAAGATTGATAATTAATCATTCAAAATGACGAAGCCTGGTATTAAAAGGTGTACACTCTTTAAAAAACATCTAAAAGAAGGATATAAAAGGATATAAAAGGATATAAAACACGAATACACATAAAAATTATACAACCAAGTGATAACTATATTATATGATCCATCATGTCATGAATGTTTTGTTATGTTGCTATGGATGAAAAGGATCATTAAACAATGATTTACAAACAAATACATTTGACACGCACTGATTGTAAGTTAAGTAGTAAATCTGTTCATCAGACAAATTATATTAGGCTATATACGCTTCTTGTTATTGAAAACGTCAATTTTCGACAAGGCGCGCAACATGCACAAAATCAAAAGGACAATTGATCATGCTAAACGAATGATACATTAGAAAAAATGGCGTCCTTGCATGTATGTGCCTGAACAGCTTGTGGTGTGAGAAAAAATTGATATTGCCCCACATTCAAACACAACAAAAAAATCTGTGCATTGAAATATTTGCCCTGTACAATGGCTTCGTAGCTTTCAATAGAGTATTTACTCTTTGTCTGTACATGGTTGTGGGTGGGTGAAGTGTATGAGGATGGGTGTGTTTATACTATTAAAACCTACAATGTACTTTGTATGTGTGTAGGTATGTCTGTAGGTGAGTTGTCTTAGGACCCTAGGTCTGGGGATCGAGCCTCAGCCACGGCACCTTGATCAATGGATTCTTAAGATGTTAGATGAGCGCACACATGGCACATGTATTTGCATGATTGATGCTGTCGCTCTCTAAGCAATAGTTATTTTACACTGTAAAAATGGTGGTGTTAAAACTGACACCACTCATGTTAATAGAGGACCACAACCTGAGGTGTTAAAATTACACCAAATAGATTGAACATAGCACCAAAGAGTGTGAAAAAAAGGGTCATGCAATCGTAGAGTGCGGACGTGTTCAATTTCAGCTGTCAATTCTTAGTTATGTGAGAGGTAAAATCTCGATCTTTCGCACCAAGACATGAGTAAAGAACGTTCTTACAACCTACGATCTAATCCTACAAAGTCGACCAAAAATCTGAAAAAAAGTGGATAAAATGGCTTCACAGTCTAACATTTCTGTATCGGGAAAAGCCCAACCTTCGCCAGCCCGAAGCAACCCATTCCAATTTCCTGAAGGTACTCACGCGAGCGGAGACGCCAGCAGCGATCACGTGACTTCACCAGCCGCCAACGCCCAAGGCGCCCCTTCTAACGCTAGTACAGCAGATGGGTCTAATGTTAGCTGAAATGAAGCAAATGTTTGCACAACTTTCTCAAGAAATGAACACAAGATTTGATTCTATGGGGAGTGATATCCATATGATCAAAGTGGAGTTAACCCAAACTAGAAGGGCAATCCAGGATCTGGAGACCACTGTGAGTTTTAATTCGGATAGAATTAAGGTGTTGGAGAAGGATACTATTCCTCATATTCGAGGGGAAATTGATCGCAAAACGGCGGATTTGGAAGAGAAAATTATCCTACTTGAACTTCATCAGAGGAAGCAGAACTTGCTTGTTTATGGTGTACCAGAAAACCAAAAGGAAAATGTCTACTCAACTGTACATGGGTATCATCGCTCACTTTCTTAAAGTGTCATCGGCTGTAGCTACCAAGACGCAGTTAGTAAATGCACACCGACTACCGGCCCCTAAACAAGCAACAGGAGCACATCGACCCTTGATCATCAGATTTGCCAACATGGCTGACCGTGATAGTCTACTTAATGCTTTTGAGCAAGTAAATCGTCAGCGCCGCAATGATATTCCCGGTCAGCATCATCGTCAACAACAAGCCACGCAGCCCCAACAACAACCCACGGAACCCTAGCAAGCAACGCCAGTCACCTGCTTTGATCGCGTCACCATTCGCTCCAACTTGCCACCTGTAATGAAACGGGAACGAGGCCGACTAGCATCTATTGCCTTTAAAATTCGTAATGAGAAGAAGCTTTCGACCAGAATCCGCGTAAACGGCACCAAAGTATTTCTGCAAACTCGCCGACCAGCACGCAACGGATCACCGCAGTCAAATTGGGTCAACTGGTCTGACAACGCCTGATCACAACATCATTGATCACCAACAGTTTGTGACCTCTGCAACTTGTTCACCAATAGACATGTAGTGCAACTGTTTACCCCTATCCACGTTATCCATTGATTTCGGAAAGTAATCAACCACCATTCCTATCACCAACACCAAGACGCATGATCAAAGTAAGCTCGCCTCACCAATTACCATTGCATTAAATAATTTGTAATCCTTGTCTATCATTTAATCATTATGCCATTTTCATTATTCATCTGTGAATAAGCCTGAATGAAGTTATTATTGTGCAACAAAACGTAAATTATGTTACAGAACATACAAGTATGCATTGATCTCTACCACCTTTCCATTTCTTCTTCAGGTTAAATCTGCCTCCTTCATGATTTGAAGATTCGTGCAGATTTATACACTGAAAAAAAAACATTGAGCAATACATAACATTCTTACTTTGTTAAAAGCTATGAAAACTGCATACTCATTATTAATCAATTTGCTCATCCCCACAAGTCTGTATCCACCCCCCCCAAAAAAAAAATGAGTACCGAGTTGGGCACAACTTGTGATGTAACTATTTTTCCATTTGTATATATATAAAAATTAATTCACTCATAAATAATGGAAGAACCGAAATTTATGGATTAATTCTGGCCTATTATTATATTTCTCATGAGAAAAACAGGAGACCAAAGTGGAGTGAAAGCAGAGTGGAGTGTGTTATTATATTATCCCATGATAGAAAGTAACAGTTTGCTACGGCTTTTAACTTATATCTTTGGAAATAATTAAAAATATTATGTTGAAGACAGAACTTTACACTTCAGTAATTTTATTTCAGAAAAAACTAATAATCAATTGTCATATTTCTTAGGTTTACAGGTATACTTTTCTTTTACATTACGATCTGACTACGAGGTAACCTGTGGAATCCTAACTAGCACTTGTCTTTTTGATGATTTGTGCTCATATCATCACTGTTTGACATATTTACACAATTTTAATGATCAAATTTGTAACCCTACCATATATTTTCTGGTCGCTATCTCCTTTTCAAAGCAGGATTTGTTGATGGAATATAGAATTTTCCTTCTCTTTACCAAGCAACTCTGTAAAAGGACTTGGCTATTCATGTTTGCATTAATGTTATGCAGGTATATTACCTGAAAACATTAATTTAATAAGCCGACAGTTCATGCCTTGTATTGTACGTACACAAATTATTTATTCATACTTTCTAATAATTTTCTAGTATAACGCCCAATAGAGCTTAAAATGTTTCAAATACTTTACTGTCCACAGGTCATATTTCACATAAGCATAAACAGCGAATATCATGGTTGCCTGTTCAAAAATAACTTAAAACTTAAAGTCCCAGGGCATGAACTGTGGGTCTTGGTCTCCACTGTTTGTCATATATACATTTCGCTCTCGGAGAAAGAGATTGAGGATCACTGGGTTGGTTGGGGTATGAAACTGCCAATTGTTGGTCGAAAAGAAATTCCATTTACTTCACATGCATGTAAATTTGGTTCACATGACGTTTTGTGCGTTCATGGTTTGACCGGCCCAAGTGATTTGAAGAAAAAAAAACAAGAAAATATAAAATAACTCATTTGTGGTCACAATAGTACCAGATCTTGATGGTTGAAAGCATGTATTCATGTTTTCGACATACTGGTAACTGGTAACCAATTTCACTTTAAAGGAGAATGAAACCTTTGGACCAAGATAGCTTGTTTGAAAACAGAAAAATCAAAGAAACAGATCAACGAAAGTTTGAGAAAAATCGGACAAGTAATAAGAAAGTTATGAGCTTTTGAATAGTTGCAATCACTAATGCTATGGAGATCCTCACATTGGCAATGCGACAAACATGTGTGATGTCACTCTTGAACAACTCTCCCCATTACTTTAGTATATATTTCACTTAAATTGCCTCTTTTATTACATCTATCAGTAGAACATGTATTCTTTCTATAGGAGGGCATGTAATGCAGATTTTTAAAGAATACATCATGGATAAAGAGTTTGTATCACCATACGAAAAAGCAAAAAGACACATTATCAGGGTATTTCAGAGTCCATCAAAGGGAAAGTTGTTCATCAGTGACATCACACATCCTTGTCGCGTTGCCAATGGGAGGATCTCCATAACATTAGAGATTGCAATATTCAAATGCTCATAACTTTCTCATTATTTGTCCGATTTTTCTCAAACTTTCTTTGTTCTTATTCTTTGATTTTTCTGTTTCGACACAAGCCTACTTGTTCCAAAGGTTTCATTCCCCTTTAAATGAAAAAAATCGAGTGTAATGGTGGATATGGCCCGGTTGATGCGGTGTGTTCCGGGGACCCGCTTTGTTTAAGTATATTGACGTGCCCCTGGAATTGTACGTCAAGTATTCACTATTCCAATCCTTAAATTCTTTCATACTTTTGTTATTGAATAGTGTTCGTTGACTGGGCTCTGACCTGCTCACTTATTTATTTAGTTTTCTTTTTTTCCAGCTTGTACTAGAATAAATGCATTTTCCAGTTGCTTGAACTCTTAATTGATATCATGGTCATCTCCGTCAATTTCACTGTTGACAATTTATCCCAGCTTCTGTATATAGCTTTTTTTATACAAGGAATGTAAATGCCAGTGCGTGATCTTTCTTTCTTTCTTTACATTCAATTTTCCAATGTTTACTAGGAGCAGTGTCTTTAAGGTTATTTACGTATTATGCTTTTCAGCGTTTAAAGGTTTTGTCTTTTTGTTGATCGATATATTAGGATGACATTAAGTTCTTTATCCAGAGATTTCCTCGACCTCAAACGATTTTATTTCTGATGCTGATAATGTTATGAATTATGAAATCTAAATCTTACGATTGCTATCACAAAATCACAATGCCAACAGAGCCTCATTTTATATCTTCACTTTTTCATCTCTTTATTGTGTTTACTCCCTATGTGTTTTCATATTCATGTTACTTGTCGATGTTTCTCAGTTTCTCATTTTCCAAGCTGCATATGGATTCTCTACTCTTTCCTCATTTCCTCCCCTCTTTGGTAGTGCCAAAATTATTTTCATATTTCATCCTACACGGTCCGTGATCTGTTACTGTTATCCGATTCATGGTAGAAAGCCCAAATAAGCAGTTACCTTTTCATAACGTAAGTGATGATGATTTTTTTTGGATTACATAGCCATATTCATACTGTAAATAGGGATATTTCAGTTAATTCGTATGACAATCTTGTCATGGATAACCCCAATTCTCATTTGATGAACTTGAGTTTGATTTTGATTTCGATGATCCTGCTCATCGCACCTTTTCCAATTATGTTTCTGTCAATAAGTTTTCTGATATTCTCAAAGATTGAAAAAATAATAGCATCTCTCTTTTCCATGCAAACGTTAGAAGTTTAAATAGACATTTTGACGATCTACTTTCGCTCATAGATAACCAGTCGCAAAATCCTATAACAATAATTGGCTTAGCAGAAACTTGGCTCAGTAGTGATTCATGCCTCCCATTTCATATTGGTAATTACAAATTCATTCATAGAAATAGACAAAACAGGATGGGTGGCGGTGTTGCCTTATATCTTTTTAAGACTTTGGATTTCACTGTGCTGGACGAGATTTCGTTATGCGACCATTTATTTGAATCTCTTTTTGTTGAAATTGCTATCCCTGGTAACCGTAATATAATCGTCGGTGTTATTTACAGATGTCCAAATTCAAATGCTCAAGAATTCCTCCTACATTTAAGTGACTTGTTACATAACACTCATCTTAACAACAAAGACGTTTTTGTAATGGGGGATTTCAATATCGACTTGATGAAACATAATTACAATACTGTTGCACAGGATTTTCTAGAATTAATGCTATCCGCCTCATTCTTGCCACTTATATCGAAACCAACTCGTGTTGCAAACGCATCTGCCACGTTAATCGATAACATTTTTTCTAATGTCACCTCACATACCGATTTCTACGTCGTCCTCTCGGATATTTCCGACCATTTTCCCATTCTAGCTGACTATCCAATTGTTCAAACACTAAACAATGGCAACAGTCGAAGTAAAGGCGTAAAGTCACTGCAGAAAATTTAGCTCGTCTCGGGATTAGTCTTGAGAATGTAGATTGGTCCAATGTCTATATTAACAATGATGTTGATAGTTCATTTAATTTGTTTTCTGATGTAATTACCTCTCAACTAGACCTAAATTTACCTAAGCCAAAAATCAAGTCAAATTATAAATAAACACCTAAACTTCCCTGGATTTCGAAGTCCCTACTCAGGTCAATAAATAGAAAAAATAATCTCTACTACAAATTCAAAATAAAGGGTACTGAACAGTCTAAGCGAAAATATACAAACTACAAAAACACATTAACTAGACTCATTCATTTAGAAAAGAGAAATTATTTTGTTACTCGTTTAAAAAGTTTCAAAAATGATACGCAAAATACCTGGAAAGTAATTAAGCAGGCAATGAACCAAGTAATTAATAATTGTGATGTTACTAAAATAAACCATGAAAATAAGATAACAGAAGATCCCAAAGAAATTGCAAACATTTTTAATGATTATTTTTCTTCAATTGGAAATAATCTTGCTAAAACTATTCCATCAACAAGTAAAAATTTCAAAGACTTTCTAGGTAATAAAAATCCCAATTCTGTTTTCTTTTTACTAACAAATAAACAAGAAATAATAAAGATTGTTTCGGATTTGAAGAATAAAAACAGTTCAGGATATGATGAAATCAACAATGTCATATTTAAATCCATAATACCTTTTATCGTCGATCCTTCGGTCCATATTTTTAATCTTTCACTATCGTGTGGTCAATTTCCCAATGCAATGAAAACAGCGAAGGTCATTCCACTTTTTAAAAAAGGTGACAAGCTTGATATTGGAAACTATAGACCTATCTCTTTGTTATCTTCGTTTACTAAGTTTTTGGAAAAGATTGTATATACTCGTGTAATTTCGTTTTTTAAGAAGTTTGATATATTTTCTCACTTTCAGTTTGGCTTCCGTGAGAAGCACAGTACCGTACACGCTTTATTGTCTTTTGTTGAGAAAGTCTCTCACTCAATAGATTTTTCGTCCATATTCCTGGACCTCTCCAAGGCCTTCGACACCATCAACCATGACATTTTACTTTATAAACTGTCGCACTATGGTGTGCGTGGGAAGGCCTGGGAGTGGTTCAGGAGTTATTTACTGAATAGGAAACAATATGTATCTTTAAACGAATATGAATCTGAACTACGAAACACCAGTTGCGGTGTACCTCAAGGAAGTTTACTTGGCCCTCTTCTTTTCGTTTTGTACATAAACGACTTCTATAGATCATCAAACTCTCTATCTTTTATATTATTTGCTGATGACACCAATATTTTCTTTTCACATTAAGATCCAAATATTTTAGTTGATACAGTTAATACCGAGTTATTAAGTATATCGCAATGGATACATGCGAACAAACTTTCACTTAATTTACAAAAGACAAATTACATGCTATTTAGCAACTCTTTAGATTCATTACCTTCGGATATAATTCTAAACAACACATCATTAAAACAGGTTTCTCATACTAAATTTTGGGGGGTCATAGTTGATAGCCATCTTACATGGAAAATGCACATTAACAATGTATGTAAAATTATATCAAGAAATATTGGTGTTATCAATAGAATGAAATTTCTTTTACCGCAATCCTCATTTTTTATGCTTTATTCGTCATTGATTTTGCCATACCTGAATTACGGTCTCTTGATTTGGGGAAATACCCATCAAACATTGATAGAAAAGATTTTTATACTGCAAAAGAAGGTTATTCGGATTATTTGCAATGCTCCAATACGCTCTCATACTGATTCTTTATTTTTCGAAAACAAGATTTTAAAAATTGAGGATTTATATTCATTTCAACTAGGTCAATTTATGTATCAATATAATAGCAATAATTTACCTATTGTTTTTCATAACATGTTTCATAAAAATGAGAGCATTCATAAATACCCAACTAGGCAATCAGATGAATTCCATTTACCGCTCTTCAGGACGTTCAAAGCCAAAAATACTTTCATTTATGAAGGCCCAAAATTTCGGAATTCCCTTCACAACGATTTAAAAAATTCCCCCTCTCTGTTCACTTTCAAAAGAAAGTTAAAATCTTTCTTACTGAAATCCTATAATCAAGTCTGAAAAATACATCATCACAGATTTTTATCTTTATTCACAGTTCTTTTTTAGTCATGCGCTACTTTGCTTCTTGTCTACACTCCTCTCTCTTTAGGCCTAGTTCATATGCAGTTCTCACATTCATTCCTCACCCCCCCCCCCCATTCTTCTCTCCCCCTCTCTCTCTTTCATTCATTCGCTTTCTTTCTATATTTTCTCATTCCTGGGTTTTTTGCGTAATCTTTATATTTGATTATGTTCTTTTAATGATGTTTTCTGTTGGCTCTCATGGTTTCTGATTTTATTTGAATATGTAAAATTTATTTCTCGTTTGTCATATTTTGAGGAGCCCACAATATACAAGCCTAGCTTTTTAGTGGGATCCTCCATTCTCACAAATTATAAATCACAATTTCTTTACACATGATTATTTTATATGTAACTCTTTCATAACATGTCTTTCTCAAGTTGATTTTATGACATTGATATATTTTTTTATGATGTTGACTTGTTATGATTGTATTTATTTGATTTATATTTTGTTGAAAATGAAATAAATGAAATGAAAATGAAATGAGTTGAGTGTAATTGTAACAACCAAAGGTGTTATTATAACACCTTTAGGTGTTAAACTGACACTGTCAATTTAACACCGGTTAGAATCGCAGTTTTGGCTGTCTACTATGTTGTGTTTTTTTTTTGTTGGCAGTAGAGTAGATAGAGTTCACTAGGAAAAGAATATCTTTTGAAATCAGTGGGTTTTCTTTTAGAACTTTAGCCATTACACTACAGTACTGCAAATAGCACCAAACACCAACTCTGCATTGTTATTTTCTGACTGCAGAGCTTCGACCGTGAGTAGGCATGCCTACTGTTATAATAATACGGTGGATGATACTCACGTTAGGCTCATTGACCCGTTGCTATGGCAACAGGCCATTTGCAACATTGATATATATCGTTGAATTCAAGTATTACCAAAGCAACATCAATTTGTATCATTTTAATTAGTTTATGCAGAACACTCACTATTATTTCCCCGAAATTAATTGAGTAGTTCAAACCTTATGCATGTACATTAAGTTAATTTTCATTGTATTTTTCACCTATCCATATTTTTTTTAATTAGATGTTATCTGGTTGCCACGGCAATTGCTTAAGATGTTATATTTGTAAATTCAGTTACAAACATATTTCGATTAGTACCTTAAAATTATTGAAAATGAAATGATGACCATGCATTCATTCTATATTTTTATCAATATTTAAAACTTTCTAGAGGAAAATAAGCTGTTTCCATGGCAACAGGTCTTTGCAACATTGCCTATTTTAGTTTAATTCAAGCATTACCAAGGCAACATAATTTTTTATCTCTATAAAGAACTCCTGTAGAACACTTTCTCTTTTTTTTTGTTCAAATGAGGGGGTCAAAACTTAAGCATTCAGATAAAGTCAAATTCCAATTGTATTTTCCACCTGTATATTGTCTTGTCAACCATGTTATTTTTGTAAATTAGATGTTATTTTGTTGCCATGGCAATGGCTTGAGATGTAATTTATACATTTAGCAACCAAAATATCTGTGTTTAACATTGTAAAATTAGGGAAAATTAAAGATAATTCATATCCTACAACGTTTTTTAACCAAAATTTTTATTTTTCTGGGGAAAAAGAAGCCGTTTCCATGGCAACGGACAAATTGGAACTATTTTGGTGATCTTGAATATTTCTCAATTTCATATGAATTCAATTGGGAGCCTAAACAGTATCATTTTGGTCATCTATATCATGTTTATATACAATTTACATGGGAATGTATGTTATTTTTGAGAAATTAAATGGC